>NW_026961738.1:0-24748 GCF_963924245.1 Chroicocephalus ridibundus
CGCTTTTTTTTTCCCCGGCCGGATTTTATGAATGGGACATTGACGTCAATGGAGACCCCCCCCCCCACCACGTGGGCTCCCCCCCCCGCCTATAAAGGGCGCTGTCCAGGGTGCTGAAGGGCGAGACGCCGCCGAGCAGCTACCGGGGACCCCCCCCCCCTTTTTCGGGACTCCCGCCCTTTTCGGGACCCCCCCCCGACCTCACCGAGACCCCCCCCCCACCCTTCACCGAGACCCCCCCCCTCACCAGCCTCCCCCCCCCCCATCTCATCAGGACCCCCCTACACACCTTCATCCTCCCTCCCCCCAGGACCCAGCCGCCCCCCCCCCCAGCCTGGAAGAGCGGGGGGGGTGAAGGGAGACACCCCCCCCCCACCCGGAACAGGCGAGACCCCCCCGCTACGGAACTGGTAAATACCCCATGACCCCCACCCCGCCGGGTATCGTTTGAGGGGGGGGATATTTTTGGGGGGGGGGGGGGGGGTAGGTGGGAGGGGTGTCCCCACCGCCAAAAAAAATGGGGGTTTTGGGGGTGTGTGAAAAGGGGCTGGGGGATTTCGGATGCGGGGGGGGGCGGGAGAGACAAAGGGGGGGGTGGAGGGGGGGGGGGGTGTGTGTGTGCGGGGGTGTTCCTTTGCGGGGGGGGGGTGTGTGTGTGTGTGTGCGCGTGCGCGTGAGTGTTCCATGTGGGGGGTGGTGTGGGTGTGTGTGTTTTGGGGGGGGGGGGGGGTGCGTGGGTGTTCCCGGGGGGGGTGGGGGTGGGGGGGGGTACGGCGTGTGGGTGTGAGTGTGCATACGCATATGTGGGTGTGTGTGTTCTTGGGGGTGTGTGTATGTGTGTTCCCTGGGGGGCGTTGTGTGTACTTGTGGGGGTGTTCCCTCTGTGTGCGTGTGTGTGTGTGTGTGTGTGTGTGTGTGTGTGTGTTCCTTGCGGGGGGTGTGTGTGTGTGTGTGCACGCGTGGGGTGTGTTCCCTCTGTGTGTGTGTCCCGGAGTGTGCACACACGTGTGCGTGCGTGTGTCACCCTGGTGGTTGCGTGCACGTGTGTTCCCTGGGGGGGGGGGGGACTGCGTGGGGGTGTGTGTGCGTGTGCGCACACGTGTGTGTTCCCGGGGTGGGGGGGGAGCGGGGGGGGTTGTGTGTCACCCTGGTGAGTGCGCACACGTGTGTGCGTGTTCCCTGGGGGGGTGTGCGCACACGTCCCCTGGGGGGGTGCACACGTGTGTGAGCTGGCGGGGGGAGCGTGTGTGTGTGTGTGTGTTGTGTGTCACCCTGGTGAGTGCGCACACATGTGTGCGTGTTCCCTGGGGGGGGTGTGGGTGTGGGTGTGCGTGCACGTTCCCTGGGGGGGGGCGGGGGGGGTGCACACGTGTGTGAGCTCTGTGTGTGTGTGTGTGTCACCGCCCACACCCGCGTGTTTGTGGTGCGTGTGCGACGCGTGTACGTGCCTTGGACACGAAAAATCCTCCCCCCCCCCCCCCCCCCCCAGTCACTGCATCAACCAGCACTGGGGGGCTTGGGGTGTCCCTGGGGGGACACTGGGGACATGAGGGGGTCCTGGGGGGGCACATGGAGTGGGGGGGGGGACATGAGGCGGGGTGGTCCCTGGGGGACACGGAGGGACATTGAGGACATGGAGGAAGGACTTGGGGGGGACATGCGGGTCCCAGGGGTACACTGGGGACATGGCGGGGGGGACACAAATGATTGACATTGTGGACATGGTGGGGGGGACAGGGGCAGGGGGTCCCTGGGGGGACATGGGGGCCTAGGGAGGTCTCGGGGGACGTGGTGGGGGGGGACACACTGGGGACATGGGAGGGGACACTGCGGGGCGGGGGGGAGGAGGGAGTCCCAGGGAGACATGGCGGGGGGGGGCATGGAGGGTGGGACGTGAGGGACATGGGGGGGGGACATTGGCAGGGGGTGCCTGGGGGACTATAGGGGGGGACATGGTGGGGGACATGGTGGGGGACATGGGGGGGGACGTGAGGGGTCCTGGGGGGGCGGACATGGGAGGGGGGCAGTCCCCTGGGGAACATGGCTTGGGTGGCAGCCATGGGGATGTTGGGGGGGGGGGGGGGGTGACCCCCAAAGTTGGGGGTTAGTGTCGTCCCCCCCCAACCCGATGTCCCCAATGTCCCCCCCCCCCAGGCCACCATGCCCCCACCGCGCCCCCTCCGCAGCGCCGCCCTCCTCCTCTCCATCAGCCTCTTGGTCCAAAGTCGGCCCCAAACGTCCCCTCGGCCCCCCACCGACCCCCACAAAGGACCGGGAAGTCCCAGTCCCTTCCCACCCCCCCCACCCGCCGCCGCCCCCCATCTCGGCTTGACCAAACGTTCTACCGCCCCCTTGGGTCACCACAACGAGGTCTTGAAGGACCTGGAAGAACTTGGACGTCTCCGAGCCGAAGCCAAAGGGATCGGGAACGGGATCGGGAACGGGAACGGATCGGGGTTGGCCAAGTTCGAGGCAACTTCGGCAACAGCAAAGTTTGGAACATCGTCTGTTGGAAAGACGCTACGAAGAGTTGGCCGAAAGCCGACGGCAAGCGAAGCGGCACGAAAAGCGGCAGCCGAAGAAGAACGTTTGGCCGATTTAGCATCCGATCTTCTACTCCGGTATCTTCTCCGTGGGCCCGGAGCCGCCGTTGCCGAGGATAAAAGATCGGAAGAAGAGGAAGAGGAAGAAGACGACGGCGATGGGATCCCATCAGACGTCGAGGATGGGTTGGATATCAACGGGGGGTTGGAAGGAGACGGGTTGGAGGTCACCGGGGGGTTTGAGGGCGACGGGTTGGAGGTCAACGGGGGTTTTGAAGGCAACGAGGGCTTGGAGGACAACCAGGATTTGAAGGTCAACGGGGGCTTGAAGGTCAATGGGGGCTTTGGAGGCACCGGGCTTGAAGGTCAACGGGGTCTTTGGAGGCACTGGGAGTTTGAAGGTCAACAGAGGCTTCAAGGGCAACGATGGCTTCAAGGTCAATGGTGGCTTCAAGGGCAACGATGGCTTCAAGGTCAACGGTGGCTTTGAAGGCAATGGGGGCTTGGAGGACAACGGGGGCTTCAAGGTCAATGACGGCTTTGAGGGCAACGATGGCTTTGAAGGCAACGGGGGCTTGGAAGACAACGAGATCCTTCCAACGGGGGAACGAGATCCTGCCACGGGGCAACGAGATCCTACCAAGGGGCAACGAGATCCTTCCACGGGGCAACGAGATCCTTCCAAGAGGCAACGAGATCCTTCCAAGGGGCAACAACGAGATCCTACAAGGGGCAACGAGGGTCCCAGAGGGTGGCAACGAGATTCCGGAAGGTTCCGAGGAGATGCCACCCCAGGATCCGGCCGAGGTGGACGACCTTGACCCCAGTACCATCGACCAGTTGATCGAGCTTTCCAGTAAACTCCACTTACCGGCCGACGACGTGGTGGACATCATCCACGACGTGGAACAGAAACGCAAGATGGAGGCCACCGTGGGGGCCCCCCCCCGCCTCATCCATCCCCCCCGGCCCCGAATTCGCCCTTTACCCATTTCCGAACGTTTTTCGGGTCGGACTTTCCTGCCCTTCCCCCGCGCCCCCCCCCCACCTCTACGGGATCGGGAGCTGCAGAAGTATCTGGAGAGGGTTTTGGGGGGCCCCCCCCGGGGTTACCCGTGATGGGGGGGACGACACAATAATTCCCTCCCCCCCCCCCCGGTATCCCTCCACCCCATCCTGCTGCTCGGATGTCCCCGTCCCATCCTGGGGCCACCAGTTTGGTCCCTCCCAGTTCTCCCAGTTCCTACTGTAGACCCCCCCCCGCCTCGAGTCCCCTGGTCCCCCCCTCTTCAGACCCAGAGCCCCCCCCTCCCCGCCTCAAGTTTCAGCTCCAGTCTCCCAGTTCCCTCCCAGTTCCCCCAGTCCTCCAGTCCAAGCCCAGTCTCCAGTTCCTTCCCAGTTCCAGCTCCAGTCCCCAGAACCCACCCAGTTCCCTCCCAGTTCCCCCAGTCCCACTTCAGTCCCCCAGTTCCCTCCCAGTTCCCCCAGTCCCACTTCCAGTCCCCCAGTTCCCTCCCAATTCCCGCTCCAGTCTCCCAGTTCCTCCCAGTTCCCCCCCCTTCAGCCCCAGTTCCCTCCCAGTTCCCCAGTTCCAGCTCCAGTCCCCCCAGAGCCCCCCCCCAGTTCCCCCAGTCCCACTTCCAGTCCCCCAGTTCCCTCCCAGTTCCCACTCCAGTCTCCCAATTCCCTCCCAGTTCCCCCAGTTCCAGCTCCCGTCCCCCCCATTCCCTCCCAGTTCCCCCCCCTCTTCAGCCCCAGTTCCCTCCCAGTCCCCCCAGTCCCAACTCCAGTCTCCAGTTCCCCCTCCTCCAGCCCCAGAGCCCCCCCCAGTCCCATCTCCCCCCCCCGGCCCCGAGTCCCCCCCCCTCAACCCACCACCAGCTCCCAGTCCCTCCCAGTACTCCATATCCCACCCCCCCCGCCCCGACCCCCGCCGCTGCCGTGTCCCCCCCCCTTCGCGGGGGGGGTGTGGGTGTAAATAACCCCCCAATCTCACTAATTTTGCTAACGAATAAAAGCGACTATTTTAGTACGAGTTACTCTCATTATTGGGGGGCCCCCCTGCCCCCCCCCCGCATTAGCCCCCCCCCCCCGGGGTAAATTACCCCCCCCCCCGAGGGTAAATTACCCCCTCCGAGGGGTAAATTCCCTCCCCTCCAGGGGTAAACTGCCCCCTCAGGGACTAGATTTCCCTCCTAAGGGGGTAAAATGCCCCCCCCGGGGTAAATTACCCCCCCCCAGGTGTAAAATAGACCCCCTCAGGGGTGAATAGACCCCCCCCCCCCAAGTAGTGAAATTCCCGCCCACCCCCCCCACCCCGGTCTAAACTGCCCCCCCAAGGAGTGAATAGACCCCCCCTCCAAGGGGTGAAATGTCCCCCCCGCGGTGTAAATCGACCCCCCAAGGGGTAAAGCGCCCCCCCCCCCAAGTGGTAAATCACCCCCCCAAGGGGGAAAATGCTCCCCCCCCCCCAAAAGCACCAAGCACGGTGTGAGTCTCCGCAGGCTTTATTCCAAAGGGGGGGGTGTGGTCCCTTGAGTGGGGGGCGGGGGGGGGCCAGAAAAAAAGTGTGGGGGGGGACACCCTGTGCCCCCCCCCCTGCCCCCAGCACCCCAAAAGGGGGCTCGGTTTGGAACGGGTGGGGGGGGCACCCATTTGGGGACCCCCTAAATAACCAAAGGGTACAGGGATGTCCCCAACCACGATGGGGGGGGGGGGGGGGGGCACAGGGACCCAGCGGAGTTGCCCACCCCCCCCACCACAAAAAAAATAGCCCCCCCCCGCAGAGCCCTCCCCCCCATATGTATATATATATATTTACAGTTTGGGGGGGCCATGGGGGTCCCCCCCTCCCCGTCGTCGTCTCCAGGGTGCGATTGGTCCCATGTGGCTGCATGGGGGGGGGTGGGGGCCCCTCTTAATTTGGGGTGCCCCCCCATTTTCTTTTTTTTGGGGGGGGGGGGCTATGCCAGCCCCATCTCCTCCAACACGCTGCGGGGTGACTCGTCCTCCTGGGGGGGGGGGGGAGACACAAAGATGGGTCAGGGGTTGGGGGCACAAAGGGGAGACACCCCCCCACCCCCCCAACCACCACCAAAATACAGGGGGGTCCCCGGGGGGGGGGGGGTACAAAGGGGAGACCCTCCCCAAAACACACGGGGAGGGGGGGGGTCGCCTGGGGGGGGGGGGGGGCCCAAAGGTGAGACAACCCCAAAAACACACGGGGGGGGAGCCCTTGTGGGGGCCACAAAGGGGAGACCCCCCCAAAAAACATACCAGGGGGAGTTCGGGGGGGGGGGGATGACACAAAAGGGAGACACACACCCCCCCCCAAAATATACGGGGGGGGGCCCTAAATATGGGGCTTGGGGTGACGCCACCCACCTATGGTGGGGGGGGGCGGCACAAAGGGGGTTCCCCCCACTGGTTGCGGGGGGGGGGGGTGTTTGGTGACTGGAGGGTGGGGGGGGGGGGGGGTGACATTGGTGGCCCACGTGCCACGCGGAGGGGGGGGGCACACACACACACCGACGACACTGCGGAGCCGGTGACTCATTTCCCTGCACCAGCCACCCGCAGTGGCCCCCCCCGCCCCCCCCACCCCCCCCCCGCGACCTGCTGCAGCACAAGTTGGGGGGGGTGTGTGTGTGTGTCTGCAGTTTTGGGGGGGGGGGCTGTGTGACAATTTTTAGGGGGGGGGGGGCTGAGTCACAGTTTGAGGGGGCTGCGTTAATTTGGGGGGGGGGGAGCTGCGTCACGATTTTTGAGGGGGGGCTGAGTCACAATTTGGGGGGGGGGCTGGGACAGTTTAGAGGGGGGCTGCGTCAGGATTTGGGGGGGTTTGACTCACAATTTGGGGGGGGCTGCGTCAATTTGGGGGGGCTGAGTCACACTTCGGGGGGCTGCGACGGTTTTGGGGGGGGGCTCTGTGACAGTTTGGGGGGGGGATTGTTGCATGGGGGGGGTCTGTCACAGTTTGGGGAGCTGAGTCGCACTTTGGGGGGGGCTGGGACAGTTTGGGGGGGCTGCGTCACAATTTGGGGGGTTGAGTCACAGTTTGGGGGGGCTGCGTCACACTTTGGGGGGGCTGTGTCACAATTTGGGGGGGGCTGGGGCAGTTTGGGGGGGGCTGGAGGGATGGGGGGGGCCCAAGAAGGTCTTTTTTTGGGGAAAAAAGGGATATAACCTGGAGGGGGGGGGGGACACAGGACATTGGGGGTGGGAGATTCAGGGGAGCTGGGGGGCGGGGGGGGGGCAGGACGCTATAGGGATATTAGGGGTCCATAGGGGACTTTGGGGGGGTACCAGGACCCCGGGGAGGGGTCTATAGGGCTATAGGGGTCCATAGGGGACTTGGGGGGGGGGCACCATGACCCTATGGGGGGGTCTGTAGGGGACCTTGGGAGGTCTTTGACCCCACTGGGGGGTATCAGGGGTACCAGGACCCTATGGGGGGGTCTATAGGGGTCCATAGGGGACTTTGGGGGGGGGGTTCTGGGGCTCCATGGGGGGGTCTATAGGGGTGTTAGGGTCCATAGGGGACTTTGGAGATGTTTGACCCCATGGGGGGTCCATAGGGGACTTTGGGGGGGTACCAGAACCCCGGGGAGGGGTCTATAGGGCTATAGGGGTCCATAGAGGACTTGGGCGGGGGGGGCACCATGACCCTATGGGGGGTCTATAGGGCTATTAGGGGTCTATAGGGGACCTTGGGAGGTCTTTGGCCCCATTTGGGGGGGGTATTAGGGGTCCATAAGGGAGTGGGGGGGGTACCAGGACCCCATGGTGGGGGGGTCTATAGGGCTATAGGGGTCCATCGGGGACTTTGCGGGGGGTCTACAGGGGTATTATGGGTCTATAGGGGATCTTGGGAGGCCTTTGGCCCCACTGGGAGGTATCAGGGGTACCAGAACCCTATGGGGGGGTCTATAGGGCTATAGGAGTCCATAGGGGACTTTGGGGGGGGGGTCCTGGGCTCCATGGGGGGGTCTATAGGGGTGTTAGGGGTCCATAGGGGACTTTGGGAGATGTTTGGCCCCATGGAAGGTCCACAGGGGACTTGGGGGGTACCAGGACCCCATGGCGGGGGGGTCTATAGGGGTCCATAGGGGACTTTCGGGGCGGG
Organism: Chroicocephalus ridibundus; assembly: GCF_963924245.1. NCBI lineage: Eukaryota > Metazoa > Chordata > Aves > Charadriiformes > Laridae > Chroicocephalus > Chroicocephalus ridibundus. The sequence continues at coordinate 7,669 of NW_026961738.1, forward strand.
GGGGGGGCACCATGACCCTATGGGGGGTCTACAGGGGTATTATGGGTCTATAGGCGACCTTGGGAGGTCTTTGGCCCCACTGGGGGGTATCAGGGGTACCAGAACCCTATGGGGAGGTACCAGGACCCCATGGGGGGGGACGTCTATAGGGCTATAGGGGCCCACAGGAGACTTGGACTTGGCGGGGGGGCACCATAACCTTATGGGGGGTCTACAGGGCTACGAGGGGTCTATAGGGGACCTTGGGAGGTCTTTGGCCCCACTGGGGGGCATCAGGGGTACCAGGACCCTATGGGGGGGGTCTATAGGGCTATAGGGGTCCATAGGGACTTTGGGGGGGGGTCCTGGGGCTCCATGGGGGGGGGGCTATAGGGCTATAGGGGTCCATAGGTGACTTTTTCGGCGGGTCCCATGATCCTACAGAGCTCTACAGGACTATTAGGGGTCTACAGGGGACCTTGGGAGATCTTTGACCCGATCTGGGGGGGTAAATAAGGGTTGATGCGGGAATATGGGGGGTACCAGGACCCCATGGGGGGGTCTCTAGGGCCATAGGGGTCCATAGGGGACTCTGGTCGCCGGGGGGGGGTGTCCCCTCACCTCCTGCAGCAGATCCGCCTGCTCGATGGCCTTCAGGACGCTCTTCTTGGAGGTGTCCTGGATCTCCCCCCCCATCACGAACTCGTCCAGGATGAAGTAAGCCTTCTCGAAGTTGAAGATGATGTCCAGCTCGCAGACCTACATGGTGGGGGCGGGGGAAGGCACAACATACCATCATCCGGGGCGGGGGGGGCCGCCCAACCCCCCTCCCCCCTCCTCGTTAGCGGCTAAGCCTGATTATCCTCGTTAGCGCTGGTGCTAAGCGGCTCCCAACAGGGATTAAGGCGGTGGAGTTAATGGGATTGAGGTGGATTAAGGTGGCCTTTGGTGGCCCCGTGCCCACAGCGTGGAGTTGCGCGGGGCGGGGGGGCATGACTGTGGCATAGGTCTGGGGGTGGGACCCATAACCATGATATGGAGCTGGGGGAAGCTGGGGAGGGATCTTGGGGGGGTCCCACATCCATGGTATGGACTTGGGGATCCTCATGACCATGGTATGGAGATGGTGGTGGCCCCATTCCCATGTTACAGGCCTGGGGGGGGGGGGGGCGGGCGGGGCATAAACATGGTATGGACCGGGGGGGGGGCCCTAACCATGGTATGGACCCTGGGGGGGGGACGTTGGGGGGCATCCCACACCCACGGTATAGACTTGGGGATCCTCATGACCATGGTATGGAGATGGTGCTGGCCCTACAGTGGCCCCATATTCATGGTACGGATCTGGAGGTGGCCCCATTCCCAGGTTATGGGTCTGTGGGGGTCCCGTGCCCGTAGTATTGGCCTTGCGGGGGGGGGGGGGGGGGGGGCATAACCATGGTATGGACCTCGGAGGGACCTTGGAGGAGTCCCACGGCCATGGTACGGACCTGGGGATCCTCATGACCATGGTATGGAGATGGTGGTGGCCCCATACTCGTGGTATCGACCTGGGGGGGCTCTGTGACCCTCTTATGGACCTTGAGGTGGCCCCATGCCCACACCCATAGCTTTGGGGTGACCTTCAGATGTCCCAAGTACCTACAGTGTGCCCCTGGGGTGGCCCTAGCACCCATAGCATTGCCCCAGGGTGGCTTTCGGGTGACCTCAGGATGGCCAAGCACCCACAGCATGGCCCTGAGGTGGCCCTGGTGGCCCTGGGGTGGCCCTAGAACCTATTGCATTGCCCCAGGGTGGCTTTGGGGTGACCTCAGGATGGCCAAGCACCCACAGCATGGCCCTGAGGTGGCCCTGGTGGCCCTGGGGTGGCCCTAGCACACATAGCATTGCCCCAGGGTGGCTTTGGGGTGACCTCAGGATGGCCAAGCACCCACAGCATGGCCCTGAGGTGGCCCTGGTGGCCCTGGGGTGGCCCTAGAACCTATTGCACTGCCCCAAGGTGGCTTTTAGGTGACCTCAGGATGGCCAAGCACCCACAGCATGGCCCTGAGGTGGCCCTGGTGGCCCTGGGGTGGCCCTAGCACCCATAGCATTGCCCCAGGGTGGCTTTGGGGTGACCTCAGGATGGCCAAGCACCCACAGCATGGCCCTGAGGTGGCCCTGGTGGCCCTGGGGTGGCCCTAGCACCCATAGCATTGCCCCAGGGTGGCTTTGGGGTGACCTCAGGATGGCCAAGCACCCACAGCATGGCCCTTGGGTGGCCCTAGCACCTATGACATTGCCCCAGGGTGGCTTTTAGGTGACCTCAGGATGGCCAAGCACCCACAGCATGACCCTGGGGTGGCCCCAGCACCCCCATGTCACCCCCCAGGTTGTCCCCAAACCCTCTGGTGACCACTCACGCTGCCAAAGTACTTGTCGAGCAGCTCGACGTAGCGGTGGATCAGCTCCAGCGTGATGAGCTCGTTGTCCTGCCCTTCGATGGCGCAGCAGAAGTAGAGGCTGGCGTACCTGGGGAGGGGGGGGGCGACAATGACAAAACGGAGCGGGGAGGGGACACACGCACCCCAAAACCCATCGGAGAAAGGCGGGGGGACGCATCAACGAGCCCCCCCGAAACGTGGCGAGTTACGGCCGTACCCACCTCGCTCGCCCCACAAGGTTGGTCGTACCTTAACGGGGGGGACCTTGGGGATGTTGCGGGGGGGGGGGAGGTGAGGTGGGGTGGGGGTGGGAGGGGATGGGGACAGGAGCGTCACCTCTTGTAGACGACTTTGAGGTCCCTCCACTCCAGGAAGCTGCACATCTTGGGTTTGCGGGCCAGGACCACCTGCATCAGCTCCCTCACCATCTTCTTCTTGTCCTTGTCGGCGGTGGCCAGGTACCACTTCTGGAGGCGCAGTTTGCCTTGGCGGCTGAAGAGCAGCATGAACCGCATCTGGGGACGGGGACAGGGGAGAGGGTCAGCGGGGGGGGGGGGGGGGGGCGGGGGAGGACACGGGACAAGGAAGGGGGACACGCAGGGGGACAAGGAAGGGGGACGTGGCGCAGGTCAGCGTGGGGTTTGGGGCCAGGGCGGGCAGAGGGAACGAGGGGATGGTGTGGAAGGGTCGGCGTGGGGACGAGGGGACAGGGTTGGGGGGCAGGATGGGGACGGGGCATGGGGGGGCGGTCAGTGTGGGGTTGGGGACAGGGAATGGGGGGGCCAGGAGGGGGGGACAGGGCAGGGAGAGACATGGGGGGGCCAGTGTGGGGACAGGGAAGGGGGGACAGGGCATGGGGGGGACGTGGGGTGGGTCATGGTGGGTCAGGGGGGCAGCATAAGAGGATATGGGGGGGGGCCAGTGTGGGGTTGGGGACAGGGAATGGGGGGGACAGGAGGGGGGGACAGGGCAGGGAGAGACATGGGGGGGCCAGTGTGGGGACAGGGAAGGGGGGGACAGGGCATGGGGGGGACGTGGGGTGGGTCATGGTGGATCAGGGGGGCAGCATAAGGGGACATGGGGGGGGCCAGTGTGGGGTTGGGGACAGGGAATGGGGGGGACAGGAGGGGGACAGGGCATGGGGGGGGTCAGTGTGGGGTTGGGGACAGGGAATGGGGGGGCCAGGAGGGGGACAGGGCATGGGGGGGGTCAGTGTGGGGTTGGGGACAGGGAATGGGGGGGCCAGGAGAGGGACAGGGCAGGGAGAGACATGGGGGGGCCAGTGTGGGGACAGGGAAGGGGGGACAGGGCATGGGGGGGCCGTGGGGTGGGTCATGGTGGATCAGGGGGGCAGCATAAGGGGACATGGGGGGGGCCAGTCTGGGGTTGGGGACAGGGAATGGGGGGGGACAGGAGGGGGGGACAGGGCAAGGAGAGACATGGGGGGGCCAGTGTGGGGACAGGGAAGGGGGGACAGGGCATGGGGGGGACGTGGGGTGGGTCATGGTGGATCAGGGGGGCAGCATAAGGGGACATGGGGGGGGCTAGTGTGGGGTTGGGGACAGGGAATGGGGGGGGACAGGAGGGGGACAGGGCATGGGGGGGTCAGTGTGGGGTTGGGGACAGGGAATGGGGGGGCCAGGAGAGGGACAGGGCAGGGAGAGACATGGGGGGGCCAGTGTGGGGACAGGGAAAGGGGGACAGGGCAGGGGGGGACGTGGGGCAGGTCAGCGTGGGGTTGGGGACAGGGAATGGGGGGGGACGTGGGGGGGTCAGCGTGGGGACAGGGGGACAGGCCATGGGGGGACACGAGGAGGTCAGTGTGGGGTTTGGGGACAGGGCGGGGGGGGGGGGACACACGACAGGATGGGGACAGGCCATGGGGTGACACTGGGGGGGGTCACCGTGGGGCTGGGGGGGGTCACAGTGGGGCTGGGGGGGTCACCGTGGGGCTGGGGACAGGACATGGGGGGGGGTGTGTGTGTGTCAGCCTGGGGACCCGGGGCCACACCATGGGGGGGGGCTGTTGAGGACATAGGACAGGGTCAGAGGTCAGAGGTCAGGCCCGAATAGATCCCCCCCCTCGTTCCCCCCCGCCCTCACGTGACACACCCCCCCCCCCCCACGTGACACCCCCGTTCTTCCTCCTTCCTCCCCCGGTAAGCGCCGTGCTCCCCACTCACCATAGCGCCGGGTCCCGGTGCCGGGGACCGGGGGGACACCGGGGGGACGGACCGGGGGAGGGGGGGGTCCGGTCCCGGGGGTCGGGGCTGGGCCGTTCTCCGCCTCCCGCCAGGCCCGGCCTCACCGCGCAGGCGCCGCCGCTTCCGGGAGGGGGGGGGGGGGGGGGCCTGGTCGCCGGGGCAACGAGAGGAGGAGCTTCCGGTGGAGGGGGGGCGGGGCCCGGTCGCCAGGGCAACGGGAGAGGAGCTTCCGGGAGGGGCGGGGCCATGTCGCGGGGGCAACGGGGGGAGGAGCTTCAGGGAGGGGCGGGGCCTTGTCGCCGTGGCAACGAGGGAGCGCGGCGAGACTCCCTAGCAACGGGAGGGGGGGGTGTGTGGGTGTGTGTCGTGTGTGTGTCGTGTGTTTCCATGGCAACGGAGGGGGTTACCGTGGCGACGGGGGTTGTAACCTCCATGGCGACCGAAGGGGCGGGTTCTGTCGCCATGGCAACCTGGAGGGAGGCGGGGAGGGACTCCCGTCTCCATAGTAACGGGACAACCGATGGGGAGGGGGGGGGCGTTGCCATGGAGGTGGTGCGTTTCCATGGAGACAGACATACACACCCCCCCCGGGAGTCTGTTGCCATGGTGACGATGGGGGTGGAGGGGCAGATTTTGGGGAGAAACGGGGCGGTTTGGGGTCAGTGGGGGCAGATTTTGGGGTGAAATGGGGGTAACTTGGGGTCCCTGGGACAGTTTCGGGGTAAAATGGGGCAGTTTCGGGTTGGTGGGGGCAGCTTTGGGGTGAAACGGGGCAGTTTGAGGTCACTGGGGGCAGATTTTGGGGTGAAATGGGGGTAAATTAGGGTTCGAGGGGGGCTGTTTTGGGGGTGACGGGGACACCCCACTGGGACATGGGGTTGACCCCCAATACTGTGACACGATGGATGACATCATCACCAGAACATGGGGGTTGACCCCCCAACACCATGATGCGTTGGATGACATCATCACCAGGACACGGTGGATGACGTCATCACCAGGACACGACGCTTGACCCCCAACGCCATGACGCGACGGATGACATCATCACCAGGACGTGGGGGTTGACACCCCCCCCCCCCCAAATATATTACTCTCTCCAATAAATTACAGCTCTCCCCAGCCCCACATGGCCCCAACATGGCCCCATGGAGGGCCCAACCCGCCGTGTGGCCGACCCCGCTGTGGGGCCGACCCCGCCGTGGGGCGCTCAGGGTTCCGTCACCTGTCCCACGAAGAGGATGGCGCCTGTGGGGGGAGAGAGGGGTCAGGGAGCCCCCCCGGACCCACATCCATGGTGCACAGAGGCCCCAAACCAACATCCGTGGGGCACAGACCCACCCCCCCACCCCCCAAGACCCACATCCATGGGTCATGGACACCCCCGAACCCAAATCCATGGGGCACAGAACCCCCCCCCCCCCCCCAAATGCACATCCACATGGCATGGAACCCCCAGAACCCACATCCATGGGACATGAAGTCCCCCAACCCAAATCTATGGGGCACAAAGCCCCCCCCAAGCCCCCCATCCGTGGGTCATTGACACCCCCAAACCCACATCCATGGGGCAGGGAGCCCCCCCAAACCCAAATCCATGGGGCACGGAGCCCCTAAATCCAGATCCGCGAGGCATCAGTCTTCCTGAGACCCCCAGCCACGAGTCCCGGGTCATGAGCACCCCCCCCCCAGCCCCACAAGTGCCCTCCCACCCCCACCCCATACCAGTGGGGTTGTGGCGCAGGAGGAAGAGGAAGGGCCGATCCAGGAGGATTTCCAGGGGCGCCATGCGGGAGTAGACGATGGCGGCTGCAGGGGGGAGGGGGACAGAGCTGTGAGGACCCCCCCATCACCCCCATTCCCAAGGGACCCAGGCGTCCGGGTACCCCAATTCCCAAGGGACCCAGGTGTCTGAGGACCCGTCACCCCCATTCCCAAGGGACCCAGGTGTCCGAGCACCCATCACCCCTATTCCCAAGGGATCCAGGTGTCCGGGCACCCCAATTCCCAACAGACCCAGGTGTCCGAGGACTCATCACCCCCATTCCCAAGGGATCCAGGTGTCTGGGCACCCCAATTCCCAAGGGACCCAGGTGTCCGAGCACCCATCACCCCCATTCCCAAGGGACCCAGGTGTCTGGGCACCCCAATTCCCAAGGGACCCAGGTGTCCGAGCACCCATCACCCCCATTCCCAAGGGACCCAGGCGTCTGGGCACCCCAATTCCCAAGGGACCCAGGTGTCCGAGCACCCATCACCCCCATTCCCAAGGGACCCAGGTGTCCGAGCACCCATCACCCCAGTTCCCTAGGGATCCAGGCATCCAAGCACCCATCTCCCCCATTCCCTAGGGATGCAGGCATCTGAGCACCCATCACCCCAATTCCCAAGGGACCCAGGTATCGGAGCAACCATCATCCCCATTCCCAAGGGACCCAGGCGTCCGGGCACCCCAGTTCCCAAGGGACCCAGGTGTCCGAGGACTCGTCACCCCCATTCCCAAGGGATCCAGGTGTCCGGGCACCCCAATTCCAAAGGGACCCAGGTGTCCGAGCACCCATCACCCCAGTTCCCTAGGGATCCAGGCATCTGAGCACCCATCACCCCAGTTCCCTAGGGATCCAGGCATCTGAGCACCCATCAGCCCCATTCCCTAGGGATACAGGCATCTGAGCACCCTAATTCCCAAGGGACCCAGGTGTCCGAGTACCCAGCACCCCAGTTCCCTAGGGATGCAGGTGTCTGAGCACCCATCACTCCCATTCCCAAGGGATCCAGGCGTCTGAGCACCCATCACCCCCATTCCCAGGGGACCTGGGCATCCGGGCACCCCAATTCCCAAGGGACCCAGGTGTCTGAGCACCCATCACCCCAGTTCCCTAGGGATCCAGGCATCCGAGCACCCAGCACTCCCATTCCCAAGGGATTCAGGCATCCGGGCACCCATCACTCCCATTCCCAGGGGACCCAGGCGTCCGGTCACCCCCATTCCCAAGGGATCCAGGTGTCCGTGTCCCCTGGTGTCACTCACCGGTGCCCGATGCCACCTGGGTGCCGTTCTCCGTCACTTCCATCCTCACCTTCTGCAGGGCTTGGCCCAGGACAAGGGGCTCCTCAACTGGGGGGTGGGGTGGGGTTAGGGGTGACCCCAGGACACCCGGGTCCCCCCCAGCACCCACCTGGGGACAAGGATTTGGGGGGGGTGGGGTGTCCCTTTACCTGAGAGTGGGGTGAAGTCGGCGGCGTCGGGGTCAAAGAGGGCGCGGACCCCCAAGGACTTCAGGGGTGCTCGGAGGTCCCAGGTGGTCTCCAGGGAGAAGCTGGAGGGTGGGGAGGGGGGGGGGGTGTCACCCAAGGGACCCAGGTGTCCGGGGGTCCCACCCATCACCCGCTCTCCACACCCTACCCCCCCCCCCCCGCCGCTTCCCAGGGGACCCAGGCATCCGGGGGTCCCACCCAAATCCCCCCCAGCACCCAAGGGACCCAGGTGTCCCCCTTCCCAGGGGACCCAGGCGTCCGGGGGTCCCACCCAAATCCCCCCCAGCACCCAAGTGACCCAGGTGTCCCCCTTCCCAGGGGACCGTGGCGTCCGGGGGTCCCACCCAAATCCCCCCCAGCACCCAAGGGACCCAGGTGTCCCCCTTCCCAGGGGACCCAGGCGTCCGGGGGTCCCACCCATCACTCCCGCCCCCCCCCCAGCACCCAAGGGACCCAGGCGTCCGGGCTCACCGGGGCAGGACGAGGACACGGGGCGCGGGGCTCATGTTGGTGACCCAGGTGGTGACAAGTTGGGCGTCCAGGAGGCGGGTGAGGGTGACGATGGGGACGCCCCGCCAGAAGGGGGCCACCAGCAGCATGGCCACCTCCTCCCCGCTGTAGGGGACCTCCACCACCTCGTAGGGGACACCCTCCGGCGTCTCGAAGTCCCCTGGGGTGACATGGTGTCAGGGGGGGCGACCCAGACGTCCGGGAGATGGTGGGGCAGGGTGTGACACAGGGGACACAGGGTGACACGGGGGGACCCAGACGTCCGGGTGCCGGGGTGGGTGACCGAGCAAGGTGACACAAGGGGACACAGGGTGACATGGGGGGACCCAGGTGTCTGGGAGATGGGATGGGGGGGTCCAAGTAGGGTGACACAAGGGGACCCATGAGGGGACACAGGGGGACCCAGGGTGACAGGAGGGGACCCAGATGTCCGGCAGATGGGATGGGTGACCGAGTAGGGTGACATGGGGGGACCCAGGGTGACACAGGGGGAGACAGGTGTCCAGGTGCTGGGGTAGGGCTCCAAGCAGGGTGACACAGGGTGACATGAGGGGATCTAAGCGTCCAGGTGCTGGGGTGGGTGACCGAGTAGGGTGACATGGGGTGACACAGGGGACCCAGGGCGACATGAGGGGACTCAGATGTCCGGGAGATGGGGTGGGTGACCAGGTAGGGTGACATGGGGTGACGCAGAATGACATGGGGGGACCCAGGGTGACACAGGGGGACGCAGGTGACCAGGTGCTGGGGTAGGGCTCCAAGCAGGGTGACATGGTAGGACACGGGGTGACACAGGGGGACACAGGCATCTGGGAGATGGGGTAGGGGTCCAAGCAGGGTGACACAGGGTGACATGAGGAGACCTAAGCATCCAGGTGCTGGGGTGGGTGACGGAGTAGGGTGACATGGGGTGACACAGGGGACCCAGGTGTCCGGGGGGGTTGTGTCTCTCACCGCAGTTGAACTTGGCCGTCTGTGCCATCATGGGGACGGTGACGACGGTGCCATCGCCCCTGTGGAAGGGCCGGGGCCGGGTGGCGGCGGGGGGGAAGGGGCTCAGCCAGGCACCCTTGAAGTAGACGGCGTTGGCCAACACCAGGCGGGTGTTGGCACCCACCGCGCCGGGGGGCAGCAGCCCCTGGATCAGCCCTGGGGGGACAAGGGCACCCGTCACCCCCATTCCCAAGGGACCCACTCGTCCGAACACCCATCACCCCCATTCCCAAGGGACCCAGCTGTCTCAGCACCCATCGCCCCAATTCCCAAGGGATCCAGGTGTCCGAGCACCCAACACCCCAATTCCCAAGGGACCCAGGTGTCTGAGCACCCATCGCCCTCATTCCCAAGGGATCCAGATGTCCGAGCACCCATCACCCCCATTCCCAAGGGACCTAGGCATCTGAGCACCCAGCACTCCAATTCCCTAGGGATCTTAGGTGTCCGAGCACCCATCACCCCCATTCCCAAGGGATCCAGATGTCCGAGCGCCCATCACCCCCATTCCCAAGGGACCCAGGTGTCCAGGCACCCCAATTCCCAAGGGACCCAGGTGTCTGAGCACCCATCACCCCCATTCCCAGGGGACCCAGGTGTCCCAGCACCCATCACCCCCATTCCCAAGGGATCCAGACGTCCGAGCACCCAGTACCCCCATTCCCAAGGGACCCAGGAATCCGGGCACCCCAATTCCCAAGGGACCCAGGTGTCCTAGCACCCATCGCCCCCATTCCCAAGGGACCTGGGCGTCCGGGCATCCCAATTCCCAAGGGACCCAGGTGTCTGAGCACCCATCACCCCAATTCCCTAGGGATCCAGATGTCCGAGCACCCATCACCTCCATTCCCAAGGGACCCAGGCATCTGAGCACCCAGCACTCCAATTCCCTAGGGATCTTAGGTGTCCGAGCACCCATCACCCCCATTCCCAAGGGATCCAGATGTCCGAGCGCCCATCACTCCCATTCCCAAGGGACCCAGGTGTCCAGGCACCCCAATTCCCAAGGGACCCAGGTGTCTGAGCACCCGTCACCCCCATTCCCAGGGGACCCAGGTGTCCCAGCACCCATCACCCCCATTCCCAAGGGATCCAGACGTCCGAGCACCCAGTACCCCCATTCCCAAGGGACCCAGGAATCCGGGCACCCCAATTCCCAAGGCACCCAGGTATCCTAGCACCCATCACCCCCATTCCCAAGGGACCCAGGTGTCCAGGCACCCCAATTCCCAAGGGACCCAGGTGTCTGGGCACCCATCACCCCCATTCCCAAGGGACCCAGGTGTCCAGGCACCCCAATTCCCAAGGGACCCAGGTGTCCTAGCACCCATCGCCCCCATTCCCAAGGGACCCAGGTGTCTGAGCACCCATCACCCCCATTCCCAGGGGACCCAGGTGTCCCAGCACCCATCACCCCCATTCCCAAGGGATCCAGACGTCCGAGCACCCATCACCCCCATTCCCAAGGGACCCAGGTGTCCAGGCACCCCAATTCCCAAGGGACCCAGGTGTCCTAGCACCCATCGCCCCCATTCCCAAGGGACCCAGGTGTCTGAGCACCCATCACCCCAATTCCCAAGGGACCCAGGTGTCCCAGCACCCATCACCCCCATTCCCAAGGGACCCGGGCGTCTGAGCACCCCCATTCCCAGGGGACCCAGGCGTCTGGGCACCCATCACCCCCATTCCCAAGGGATCCAGGTTTCCGGGCCCCCCCGACCCCCCCCCCCCCCCCCGAGGCTCCTCACCCTGCGTTTGCTCCTGCACCCAGGCGTCGAGGAGGGCGCGGGCACCCTCCCCCCGTTGGAAGTCCACCCTGGCCAGGCGTCGGGGGCCCAGGGCACGGACGAAGCGGGAGACGAAGCCGGGGGTCAGCGTCACCCCCCGCCCCACAAAAAGTCCCTCGGCCACCGCCAGGAGGTGGCCGGGTCCCCTCAGCGCCCGGCGCAGCACCCGCAGCTCCGCCGCCACCTCTGGATCTGTGGGGTGGGGTGAGGAAACTGAGTCACGGCGTGGGGATGGGGAAACCCGTGGGAGACCCAGTGTGGGGCTGGGGACACCCGTGGGTGACCTGGTGTGGGGACACTCATGGGAGACCCGGTACGGGGGACACCCACGGGCGAGCTCGTATGGGGACAGGAATAGCCATGGGAGAACCAGCGTGGGGTTGGGGACATCTATGGGTCACCCGGTGTGAGGGACACCCATGGGAGACCCAGCGTGGGGTTGGGGGCACCCACGGATGACCTGGTGTGAGGATAGGGACCCCACAACCCACCCCACCATGGGGACAGGGACCCCAAGGTGTCCCCCATGGGGACGGAGACTCCCCACCCCCCCCGCCATGGGGACAGGGACACCAAGGTGTCCACCATGAAGATGGAGACCTGACCATGGGGACAGAGACCCCACAACACACCCCACCATGGGGACAAGGACCCCCAAGGTGTCCCCCATGGGGATGGAGACCCCCCCACCCCCCGCCACCATGGGGACAAGAACCTCACAACCCAACCCACCATGGGGACAAGGACCCCAGTGTGTCCCCCATGAGGTTGGAGACCCCAGCACCCACCCCACCATGGGGACGGGGACACCAAGGTGTCCCCCATGGGGATGGAGACCCCACCAGGGGGACAAGGACCCCACAACCCAACCCACCATGGGGACAAGGACCCCCAGGGTGTCCAGCATGAAGATGGAGACCCCACCATGGGGACAAGGACCCCCAAGGTGTCCCCCATGGGGATGGAGACCCCACCAGGGGGACAAGGACCCCACAACCCACCCCACCATGGGCACAAGGAACCCCAAGGTGTCCACCATGAAGATGGAGACCCCACCATGGGGACAAGGACCCCCAAGGTGTCCCCCATGGGGATGGAGACCCCACCAGGGGGACAAGGACCCCACAACCCAACCCACCATGGGCACAAGGAACCCCAAGGTGTCCAGCATGAAGATGGAGACCCCACCATGGGGACAAGGACCCCCAAGGTGTCCCCCATGGGGATGGAGACCCCACCAGGGGGACAAGGACCCCACAACCCACCCCACCATGGGCACAAGGAACCCCAAGGTGTCCACCATGAAGATGGAGACCCCACCATGGGGACAAGGGCCCCCAAGGTGTCCCCCATGGGGATGGAGACCCCACCAGGGGGACAAGGACCCCACAACCCACCCCACCATGGGCACAAGGAACCCCAAGGTGTCCACCATGAAGATGGAGACCCCACCATGGGGACAAGGACCCCGAAGGTGTCCCCCATGGGGATGGAGACCCCACCAGGGGGACAAGGACCCCACCACCCACCCCACCATGGGCACAAGGACCCCCAAGGTGTCCACCATGGGGATGGAGACCCCACCAGGGGGACAAGGGCCCCAAGGTGTCCCCCATGGGGATGGAGACCCCACCAGGGGGACAAGGACCCCACCACCCACCCCACCATGGGGACAAGGACCGCAGGGACCCTCACCGTTGACGCTGAAGCCCATGGCCGTCTCAAGCTGGTGACGGCCATGTCCAGCGGTGGCCAGTTGGAGGGCCACCAGCATGGCGGTGGCCCCGTGGGGGGCGAAGATGGCGTTGGTGTCCCCTCGGTGTCCCATCGCCTCCCGGAAGAGCCGCAGCCCAAAGTCGGTCACCAGCCGGGCCACCCGACCTGTCACCGGTGTCCCAGCACCCGCCAGGGCCACCCAGGCCAGGGCCACCAGGGCCACTGGGGCCACGCGCATCCTGAAAGGACCCAGGAGTCCGGGGGTCACCGAGGTGACCCTGATGGTGACCCCGGTGCTGGTCCCGGTACCAGTTTCAACCCCAATCCCAGTCCCGATGCTGGTTCCAATCCCAATCCCAGTCCTGGTCCACGTTCCAGTCCCGGTCTTGGTACTGGTCCCAGTCCCAATCCCAGTCCCAGTGCTGGTGCTAGCACTGGTCCCAGTTCTGGTTCTGGTCCCAGTGCTGGTCCCCGTTCCTGTCCCATTCCCAGTGTTGGTCCCAGTCCTGGTGCTGATCCCAGTCCTGATACTGCTCTCAGTTCCCATTCCCAGTCCCGATACTGGTCTCAGTTCCCATTCCCAGTCCCGGCACTGGTCCCATTCCCAGTCCTCACGCTAGTCCCAGTCCCAATCCCAGTCCTGGTGCTGGTTCCAGTCTTGGTGTTAGCCCCAATCCCAGTCCCAGTGCTGGTGCTAGTCCTGGTCCCAGTCCCAATCCCAGTTCTTGTACTGGTCCGGGTCCCAGTCCTGGTGTTGGTCCCAGTCCTGATCCCTGTTCCAGTCCCGATCCCAGTCCTGGTCCCAGTCCCAATCCCAGTCCCGATGCTGGTCCCAGTCCCAGTCCCGGTGCTAGCCCTGGTCCCAGTCCCAGTCCCGGTGCTGGTCCCAGTCCCAGTCCCTGTTCCAGTGCCAATCCCAGTCCTGGTACTGGTCCCAATTCCAGTCCCAGTGCTGGTCCCAGTCCCAATCCCAGTCCTGGTCCCGGTCCCGGTCCCGGTCCCGGTCCCTGTTCCAGTCCCAGTCCCGGTCCTGGTCCCAGTCCCAGTCCCAGTCCCAGTCCCGGTGCTGGTCCCAGTCCCAGTCCCGATGCTGGGTCCCCCCAGTTCCCCCTTACCTGTTGGTCCCGATCCCGGCGTCAGTCCTGGTCTCAGTCCCGGTGTTGGTCCCGCTCTCCCAGTATCAGCACTGGTTTTGGTCCCGGTGTCCTGATGTTGGTCCTTCTCCCAGTCCCGGTGTCCTGGTCCCAGTCCCAGTATCCCAGTGTCAGTCCTGGTGTCCCGGTTTTGGTCCCGGTGTCCCAGTATCGGTCCCGCTGTCCCAGTACCAGTCCTGGTGTCGGTCCCAGTATTCCAGTATCAGTCCCAGTATCCCACTCCTGGTCCTGGTGTCAGTCCCAGTATCCCGGTGTTGTTCCTGGTCTCCCTGTCTTGGTCTCGGTGTCCCGGTGTCCCGGTGTCCCAGTATCCCGGCGTCCCAGTGTCCCAGTATCCCGGTGTCCCGTCCCGGTGGCTCCCAGCTCTGGGCCGCCTCCGGCCGCGGCAGCGGCTTTAAAAGGCCGGGGGTGGGGGGGGTGGGGGGGTGTTTCCACTCGTGTCCCCCCCCCCCCCGCCCCGACGTCACCACCCACATCCCACGTCCCGTGTCCCTCCCCGTGTCCCCCCCCATGTCACCGCCCACGTCCCTCCCCGTGCCCCCCATGTGCCCCGTGTCCCACGTCCCCAGTGACCCCCCCCGTGGTTCCCCATGACCCCCCCGTCCCCCCTGTGACCCCCCCCGACCCCACTGCCCCCCATGTGCCTTGTGTCCCGCGTCCCCAGTGACCGCCCATGTCCCCTGTGACCCCCCCGTGTCCCCTGTGACCCCCCCCTCCCCACTGCCCCCCGTGTCCCCCGTGTCCCACGTCCCCAGTGACGCCCCCCCGTGTCCCCTGTGACCCCCCCGTCCCCACTGCCCCCCATGTCCCCCGTGTCCCATGTCACCAGTGACGCCCCCCCGTGTCCCCTGTGACCCCCCCATCCCCACTGCCCCCCGTGTCCCCCGTGTCCCATGTCACCAGTGACGCCCCCCCGTGTCCCCTGTGACCCCCCCATCCCCACTGCCCCCCCTGTCCCCCGTGTCCCATGTCACCAGTGACGCCCCCCCGTGTCCCCTGTGACCCCCCCGTCCCCACTGCCCCCCATGTCCCCCATGTCCCATGTCACCAGTGACCCCTCCGTGTCCCCCCCGTGTCCCCTGTGACCCCCCCCATGTCCCCCATGCCCCATGTCCCCCGCGACCCCCCTGTGACCCCCTCTCTGCCCCCCTGTCCCCCCTGTCCCCCACGTCCCCTGTGCCCCCCCTTGTCCCCACAGTCCCCCCCATATGCCCAGTGCCCCCCCGTGTCCCCCGTGTCACCTATCTCGGGGCCCCCAGGCATCCGGGCGGGGTGTCACCCCCCCCCGAACCCTGTGTTGTCCCCGGGGTGACGCCAGGGCCCCTTCCTGCGGGGTGACGTGGTGGCAGCGGTGACAGCGGGGGGGGGGGGAACCCCGGGAGTGCCCGGACGCCTGGGTACCTCAGGGGATTTTTGGGGGGGGGGGGGTGTGTCAGGGTGCCCGGACATCTGGGTCACTCAGGGGACTATTTTTTTTTTACGGGGGGGGGGTCAGGGTGCCTGGACACCTGGGTCCCGTTGGGGTCAGGGGGGTCAGTGGGATTTTGGGGTGGGGGGGGGTCAAGGTGTCCGGACACCCGGGTCCCCTTAGGGTCAGGGATTTGGGGGGGGGGGGGGGGGCTCAGGGTGCCCGGATGCCTGGGTCCCTCAGGGGACTTTTTTTTTGGGGGGGGGGTCAGGGTGACTGGACACCTGGGTCCCCTTGGGGTCAGGCATTTTGGGGGGGGGTCAGGGTGCCCGGGCGCCTGGGTCCCCCTTGGGGTCAGGGAGGTCAGGGGGATTTTGGGGTGGGGGGGGTCAGGGTGCCCGGATGCCTGGGTCCCCTTGGGGTCAGGGAGGTCAGGGGGATTTTTTTTGGGGGGGGGCTCAGGGTGCCCAGACACCTGGGTCCCTCAGGGGACTTTTTTTTTGGGGGGGGGGGTCAGGGTGCCTGGACACCAGGGTCTCCTTGGGGTCAAGGATTTTGGGGTGGGGGGGGGTCAGGGTGCCTGGACACCAGGGTCCCCTTGGGGTCAGGGGGGTCAGTGGGATTTTTTTTTGGGGAGGGGAGGGCTCAGGGTGCCCAGATGCCCGGATCCCTCAGGGGACTTTTTTTTTGGGGGGGGGTCAGGGTGCCTGGACAACTGGGTCCCCTTGGGGTCAGGGGGGTCAGGGGGATTTTGGGGGGGGTCAGGGAGGTCGGGGGGGGGGGTGGGGGGGGTGTGTCAGGGTGCCCGGACGCCCGTTTTTTTTTTTTTCCCAGGGCTGGGTGGGGGCTGAGGCCCGTTGGGTGGGGGGGGGGGTGTGGGGGTGTGGGTGGCCGGGGGGGGGGGGGGGGGGTTGGGTGGGGGGGGGGTGGCGGGCTGCCCGGCTGCCTGGGTCCCTTCCCAGTCTGCTGAGTAAACCCAGTTGGGCCGGACGCCCGGAGCCCTGGGTTCCCTTCCCAGAGACGGCTCCGGATGTCGGGGGGGGGGACGACATATGGCGGGGGGGGGGGGGGAGACGACGGAGGGGAATGGGATGGGGGCCAAATTCCACCCCCCCCTCCCCCCCCCCCCGCCCCGAAACCGGGGTAAAAATAACCCGGGTGGAAACGGTGCCAGGATCGGGCCCCATGACGGTGTCAGCGCCCCGGTGACACACCAGTGCTCCCAGTGCCCCACTGATCCCCCCCCCATAGACACACCAGTGCTCCCAGTGCCCCACTCACCCCCCCATAGACACACCAGTGCTCCCAGTGCCTCACTCACCCCCCCCATAGACACACCAGTGCTCCCAGTGCCCCACTGAGCCCCCCCCATAGACACACCAGTGCTCCCAGTGCCCCACTGAGCCCCCCCCATAGACACACCAGTGCTCCCAGTGCCCCACTGAGCCCCCCCATAGACACACCAGTGCTCCCAGTGCCCCACTCACCCCCCCCACATAGACACACCAGTGCTCCCAGTGCCCCACTCACCCCCCCCAGACACACCAGTGCTCCAGTGCCTCACTCACCCCCCCATAGACACACCAGTGCTCCCAGTGCCCCACTGAGCCCCCCCATAGACACACCAGTGCTCCCAGTGCCCCTCTGA
>NW_026961739.1:300000-472426 GCF_963924245.1 Chroicocephalus ridibundus
TGAGAAGAAGCCCCAATGTTCCCTCCAGGCACTTTCAGTGTGGGTGCCTTCTCCACGTGGTTCCTGCTTTCACTGCAGCTCTGAAGAGAATGTTAGCCAAGAGGTAACCGGGACAGTGAAAACAGTACTCAAAGACAGGGAGAGCAAGCTCTCTCTTGGCACTTTGGATGTGGGACATACAGCGAGATGTTTGCTGCTTTTGCGTTTGGCTGTTGGGCGATTTACAGCACAAAGATATCTAGTTGATTTGAAGCAGTTCCGAGAAAGTCTAAACATAATCCCCACTTCTCCCTCCTGGCACTTTCCATGTGGGAGATACAGCAGGATGTATATTGGTTTTGAGGACAACTCAATGGACAGTGTAGGGAGAAAAGGTCCTGGCTCCTTGAATGCCGTTTCTGGAGACACTGCGATCAATGTGGGAGATATGTCAAGATGTGTGTTGGTTTTGAGGACGGCTCTCTGGAGAGTCTTAGCAAAGAGGTCACACAGATAATCAGAGCAATTCTCAGAGACACTGAGAACAAGCTCGACAATTCCCTCCTGGCACTTTCCCTGTAGGAGATACCGCAAGACGTTTCTGTATATTGGGCACAGCGCTCTGCGCGGTGTTAGCAGAGACTTTCCCGGGACAGTGAAACCCTATGTCAGAGACACTGAGAAGAAGCCCCAATGTTCCCTCCAGGCACTTTCAGTGTGGGTGCCTTCTCCACGTGGTTCCTGCTTTCACTGCAGCTCTGAAGAGAATGTTAGCCAAGAGGTAACCGGGACAGTGAAAACAGTACTCAAAGACAGGGAGAGCAAGCTCTCTCTTGGCACTTTGGATGTGGGACATACAGCGAGATGTTTGCTGCTTTTGCGTTTGGCTGTTGGGCGATTTAGAGCACAAAGATATCTAGTTGATTTGAAGCAGTTCCGAGAAAGTCTAAACATAATCCCCACTTCTCCCTCCTGGCACTTTCCACGTGGGAGATATAGCAGGATGTATATTGGTTTTGAGGACAACTCAATGGACAGTGTAGGGAGAAAAGGTCCTGGCTCCTTGAATGCCGTTTCTGGAGACACTGCGATCAATGTGGGAGATATGTCAAGATGTGTGTTTGTTTTGAGGACGGCTCTCTGGAGAGTCTTAGCAAAGAGGTCACACAGATAATCAGAGCAATTCTCAGAGACACTGAGAACAAGCTCCACAATTCCCTCCTGGCACTTTCCCTGTAGGAGATACCGCAAGACGTTTCTGTATATTGGGCACAGCGCTCTGCAGGGTGTTAGCAGAGACTTTCCCGGGACAGTGAAACCCTATGTCAGAGACACTGAGAAGAAGCCCCAATGTTCCCTCCAGGCACTTTCAGTGTGGGTGCCTTCTCCACGTGGTTCCTGCTTTCACTGCAGCTCTGAAGAGAATGTTAGCCAAGAGGTAACCGGGACAGTGAAAACAGTACTCAAAGACAGGGAGAGCAAGCTCTCTCTTGGCACTTTGGATGTGGGACATACAGCGAGATGTTTGCTGCTTTTGCGTTTGGCTGTTGGGCGATTTACAGCACAAAGATATCTAGTTGATTTGAAGCAGTTCCGAGAAAGTCTAAACATAATCCCCACTTCTCCCTCCTGGCACTTTCCATGTGGGAGATACAGCAGGATGTATATTGGTTTTGAGGACAACTCAATGGACAGTGTAGGGAGAAAAGGTCCTGGCTCCTTGAATGCCGTTTCTGGAGACACTGCGATCAATGTGGGAGATATGTCAAGATGTGTGTTGGTTTTGAGGACGGCTCTCTGGAGAGTCTTAGCAAAGAGGTCACACAGATAATCAGAGCAATTCTCAGAGACACTGAGAACAAGCTCGACAATTCCCTCCTGGCACTTTCCCTGTAGGAGATACCGCAAGACGTTTCTGTATATTGGGCACAGCGCTCTGCACGGTGTTAGCAGAGACTTTCCCGGGACAGTGAAACCCTATGTCAGAGACACTGAGAAGAAGCCCCAATGTTCCCTCCAGGCACTTTCAGTGTGGGTGCCTTCTCCACGTGGTTCCTGCTTTCACTGCAGCTCTGAAGAGAATGTTAGCCAAGAGGTAACCGGGACAGTGAAAACAGTACTCAAAGACAGGGAGAGCAAGCTCTCTCTTGGCACTTTGGATGTGGGACATACAGCGAGATGTTTGCTGCTTTTGCGTTTGGCTGTTGGGCGATTTACAGCACAAAGATATCTAGTTGATTTGAAGCAGTTCCGAGAAAGTCTAAACATAATCCCCACTTCTCCCTCCTGGCACTTTCCATGTGGGAGATACAGCAGGATGTATATTGGTTTTGAGGACAACTCAATGGACAGTGTAGGGAGAAAAGGTCCTGGCTCCTTGAATGCCGTTTCTGGAGACACTGCGATCAATGTGGGAGATATGTCAAGATGTGTGTTTGTTTTGAGGACGGCTCTCTGGAGAGTCTTAGCAAAGAGGTCACACAGATAATCAGAGCAATTCTCAGAGACACTGAGAACAAGCTCCACAATTCCCTCCTGGCACTTTCCTTGTAGGAGATACCGCAAGACGTTTCTGTAGATTGGGCACAGCGCTCTGCAGGGTGTTAGCAGAGACTTTCCCGGGACAGTGAAACCCTATGTCAGAGACACTGAGAAGAAGCCCCAATGTTCCCTCCAGGCACTTTCAGTGTGGGTGCCTTCTCCACGTGGTTCCTGCTTTCACTGCAGCTCTGAAGAGAATGTTAGCCAAGAGGTAACCGGGACAGTGAAAACAGTACTCAAAGACAGGGAGAGCAAGCTCTCTCTTGGCACTTTGGATGTGGGACATACAGCGAGATGTTTGCTGCTTTTGCGTTTGGCTGTTGGGAGATTTACGGCACAAAGATATCTAGTTGATTTGAAGCAGTTCCGAGAAAGTCTAAACATAATCCCCACTTCTCCCTCCTGGCACTTTCCACGTGGGAGATATAGCAGGATGTATATTGGTTTTGAGGACAACTCAATGGACAGTGTAGGGAGAAAAGGTCCTGGCTCCTTGAATGCCGTTTCTGGAGACACTGCGATCAATGTGGGAGATATGTCAAGATGTGTGTTGGTTTTGAGGACGGCTCTCTGGAGAGTCTTAGCAAAGAGGTCACACAGATAATCAGAGCAATTCTCAGAGACACTGAGAACAAGCTCGACAATTCCCTCCTGGCACTTTCCCTGTAGGAGATACCGCAAGACGTTTCTGTATATTGGGCACAGCGCTCTGCGCGGTGTTAGCAGAGACTTTCCCGGGACAGTGAAACCCTATGTCAGAGACACTGAGAAGAAGCCCCAATGTTCCCTCCAGGCACTTTCAGTGTGGGTGCCTTCTCCACGTGGTTCCTGGTTTCACTGCAGCTCTGAAGAGAATGTTAGCCAAGAGGTAACCGGGACAGTGAAAACAGTACTCAAAGACAGGGAGAGCAAGCTCTCTCTTGGCACTTTGGATGTGGGACATACAGCGAGATGTTTGCTGCTTTTGCGTTTGGCTGTTGGGAGATTTACAGCACAAAGATATCTAGTTGATTTGAAGCAGTTCCGAGAAAGTCTAAACATAATCCCCACTTCTCCCTCCTGGCACTTTCCACGTGGGAGATATAGCAGGATGTATATTGGTTTTGAGGACAACTCAATGGACAGTGTAGGGAGAAAAGGTCCTGGCTCCTTGAATGCCATTTCTGGAGACACTGCGATCAATGTGGGAGATATGTCAAGATGTGTGTTGGTTTTGAGGACGGCTCTCTGGAGAGTCTTAGCAAAGAGGTCACACAGATAATCAGAGCAATTCTCAGAGACACTGAGAACAAGCTCGACAATTCCCTCCTGGCACTTTCCCTGTAGGAGATACCGCAAGACGTTTCTGTATATTGGGCACAGCGCTCTGCAGGGTGTTAGCAGAGACTTTCCCGGGACAGTGAAACCCTATGTCAGAGACACTGAGAAGAAGCCCCAATGTTCCCTCCAGGCACTTTCAGTGTGGGTGCCTTCTCCACGTGGTTCCTGCTTTCACTGCAGCTCTGAAGAGAATGTTAGCAAAGAGGTAACCGGGACAGTGAAAACAGTACTCAAAGACAGGGAGAGCAAGCACTCTCTTGGCACTTTCGATGTGGGACATACAGCGAGATGTTTGCTGCTTTTGCGTTTAGCTGTTGGGAGATTTACAGCACAAAGATATGTAGTTGATTTGAAGCAGTTCCGAGAAAGTTTAAACATAATCCCCACTTCTCCCTCCTGGCACTTTCCAAGTGGGAGATATAGCATTATGTATATTGGTTTTGAGGACAACTCAATGGACAGTGTAGGGAGAAAAGGTCCTGGCTCTAAAGCTCTTTGTGAACCACTTGCGTAGCCCCACAGACCTGGGGGCTGCGGGCTTTCCTGCTGCTTTCAGCCTCCACACCACCCTTTCCCACTTGGCGCCGCGCCAGGAGCAAAAATGGCCATACGGCTGGAGACGGGTCCCCCGCCCAAGGAGCCAGCAGGGAAAACTATGCCTTGTTCTAAAGCTCTTTGGGAATCACTTGCGTAGCCCCACAGACCTGGTGGCTGCGGGCTTTCCTGCTGCCTTCAGCCTCAAAAACACCCTTTCCCACTTGGCGCCGCGCCAGGCACAGAAATGGCAATACGGCTGGAGATAGGTGCCCCGCACAAGGAGCCAGCAGGGAAAACTAGACCTTGTTTTAAAGCTCTGTGGGAACCGCTTGCGTAGCCCCACAGACCTGGGGGCTGCAGGCTTTCCTGCTGCCTTCAGCCTCCACACCACCCTTTCCCACTTGGCGCCACGCCAGGCAAAAAAATGGCCATACGGATGGAGATTGGTCCCACGCACAAAGAGCCAGCAGGGAAAATTATGCCTTGTTCTAAAGCTCTTTGGGAACCGCTTGCGTAGCCCCGCAGACCTGGGGGCTGCGGGCTTTCCTGATGCCTTCAGCCTCGACACCACCCTTTCCCACTTGGTGCCGCGCCAGGCACAAAAATGGCTATACGGGTGGAGATATGTCACCCGCCCAAGGAACCAGCAGGGAAAACTATGCCTTGTTCTAAAGCTCTTTGGGAATCACTTGCGTAGCCCCACAGACCTGGGGGCTGCAGGCTTTCCTGCTGCCTTCAGCCTTGACACCACCCTTTCCCACTTGGTGCCGCGCCAGGCACAAAAATGGCTATACAGCTGAAGATAGGTCCCCCTCCCAAGAAGCCAGCAGAAAAAACTAGGCCTTGTTCTAAAGCTATTTGGGAACCTCTTGCGTAGCCCCACAGACCTGGGTGCTGCAGGCTTTCCTGCTGCCTTCAGCCTCCACACCACCCTTTCCCACTTGGTGCCACGCCAGGCAAAAAAATGGCCATACGGATGGAGATTGGTCCCACGCACAAAGAGCCAGCAGGGAAAATTATGCCTTGTTCTAAAGCTCTTTGGGAACCGCTTGCGTAGCCCCGCAGACCTGGGGGCTGCGGGCTTTCCTGATGCCTTCAGCCTCGACACCACCCTTTCCCACGTGGTGCCGCGCCAGGCACAAAAATGGCTATACGGGTGGAGATGTGTCACCCGCCCAAGGAACCAGCAGGGAAAACTATGCCTTGTTCTAAAGCTCTTTGGGAATCACTTGCGTAGCCCCACAGACCTGGGGGCTGCAGGCTTTCCTGCTGCCTTCAGCCTTGACACCACCCTTTCCCACTTGGTGCCGCGCCAGGCACAAAAATGGCTATACAGCTGAAGATAGGTCCCCCTCCCAAGAAGCCAGCAGAAAAAACTAGGCCTTGTTCTAAAGCTATTTGGGAACCTCTTGCGTAGCCCCACAGACCTGGGTGCTGCAGGCTTTCCTGCTGCCTTCAGCCTCAAAACTAACCTTTCCCAATTGGCGCCACGCCAGGCACAAAAATGGGCATACGGGTCGAGGTAGGTTCACCGCCCAAAGAGCCAGCAGGGAAAACTAGCCCTTGTTCTAAAGCTCTTTGGGAACCGCTTGCGTAGCACCCACAGACCTGGGGGCTACAGGCTTTCCTGCTGCCTTCAGCCTCAATACTACGCTTTCCCAGTAGGTGTCGCTACAAGCACAAAAATGGCCATACGGCTGGAGATCGGTCCCCCGCCAAGGAACCAGCAGGGAAAACTATGCCTTGTTCTAAAGCTCTATGGGAACCGCTTGCGTAGCCCCAAGACCTGGGGCTGCTAGCTTTCCTGCTGCCTTCAGCCTCGACACCACCCTTTCCCACTTGGCGCCGCGCCAGGCACAAAAATGGCCATACGGCTGGAGAATTGTCCCCCGCCCAAGGACCCAGCAGGGAAAACTATGCCTTGTTCTAAAGCTCCTTGGGAACTGCTTGTGTAGCCCGACAGACCTGGGGTCTACGGGCTTTTCTGCTGCCTTCAGCCTCCACACCACCCTTTCCCACTTAGCGCCACGCCAGGCACAAAAATGGCCATACGGCTGGAGATGTGTCCCCTGCCCAAAGACCCAGCAGGGAAAACTAGGCCTTGTTCCAAAGCTCTTTGGGAACCGCTTGCGTAGCACCCACAGACCTGGGGGCTGCAGGCTTTCCTGCTGCCTTCAGCCTCAATACTACGCTTTCCCACTAGGTGTCGCTCCAGGCACAAAAATGGCCATACGGCTGAAGATGGGTCCCCCGCCCAAGGAACCAGCAGGAAAACTATGCCTTGTTCTAAAGCTCTTAGGGCACCGCTTGCGTAGCCCCACAGACCTGGGGCTGCGCTCTTTCCTGCTGCCTTCAGCCTCGACACAACCCTTTCCCACTTGGCGCCGCGCCAGGCACAAAAATGGCCATACGGATGGAGATTGGTCCCACGCCCAAGGAACCAGCAGGGAAAACCAGGCCTTGTTCTAAAGCTCTTTGGGAACCGCTTGAGTAGCCCCAAAGACCTGGGGGCTGCAGGCTTTCCTGCTGCCTTCAGCCTCGACACAACCCTTTCCCACTTGGCGCCGCGCCAGGCACAAAAATGGCTATACAGCTGAAGATAGGTCCCTCACCCAAGGAGCCAGCAGAAAAAACTAGGCCTTGTTCTAAAGCTCTTTGGGAACCGCTTGCGTAGCCCCACAGACCTGGGGTCTACGGGCTTTCCTGCTGCCTTCAGCCTTGACATGACCCTTTGCCACTTGGCGCCGCGCTAGGCACAAAAATGGCCATACGGATGGAGATTGGTCCCACGCCCAAGGAACCGGCAGGGAAAACCAGGCCTTGTTCTAAAGCTCTTTGGGAACCCCTTGCGTAGACCCACAGACCTGGGGGCTGCGGGCTTTCCTGCTGCCTTCAGCCTCCACACCACCCTTTCCAACTTGGCGTCGCGCCAGGCACAAAAATGGCTATACGGCTGGGGATGGGTCCCCTGCCCAAGGAGCCAGCAGGGAAAACTAGGCCTTGTTCTAAAGCTCTTTGGGAACCGCTTGCGTAGCCCCGCAGACCTGGGGGCTGCAGGCTTTTCTGCAGCCTTCAGCCTCGACACCACCCTTTCCCACTTGGCGCCGCGCCAGGCACAAAAATGGCCATACGGCTGGAGATGGGTCACCCGCCCAAGGAGCCAGCAGGGAAAACTAGGCCTTGTTCTGAAGCTATTTGGGAACCTCTTGCGTAGCCCCACAGACCTTGGGGCTTCGGGCTTTCCTGGTGCCTTCAGCCTCCACACCACTCTTTCCCACTTGGTGCCACGCCAGGCACAAAAACAGCCATACGGCTGGAGATGTGTCCCCCGCTCAAAGACCCAGCAGGGAAAACTAGGCCTTGTTTTAAAGTTCTTTGGATCCGCTTGCGTAGAACCCACAGACCTGGGGGCTGCAGGCTTTCCTGCTGCCTTCAGCCTCAATACTACGCTTTTCCACTAGGTGTCGCTCCAGGCACAATAATGGCCATGCCGCTGGAGATGGGTCCCCCGCCCAAGGAGCCAGCAGGGAAAACTATGCCTTGTTCTAAAGCTCTTTGGGAACCGCTTGCATAGCCCCACAGACCTGGGGGCTGTGGGCTTTCCTGATGCCTTCAGCGTCGACACCACCCTTTCCCACTTGGTGCCACGCCAGGCACAAAAACAGCCATACGGCTGGAGATGCGTCGCACGCCGAAAGAGCCAGCAGGGAAAACTATGCCTTGTCCTAAAGTTCTTTGGGAACTGCTTCCGTAGCCCCACAGACCTGGGGGCTGCGGGCTTTCCTGCTGCCTTCAGCCTCCACAACACCCTTTCCCACTTGGCGCCGCACCAGGCACAAAAATGGCCATTCGGCTGGAGATGGGTCCCCCACCCAAGGAGCCAGCAGGGAAAACAATGCCTTGTTCTAAAGCTCTGTGGGAACCGCTTGCGTAGCCCCACAGACCTGGGGGCTGCAGGCTTTCCTGCTGCCTTCAGCCTCGACACCACCCTTTCCCACTTGGCGCCACGCCAGGCACAAAAATGGCCATACGGCTGGAGATGGGTCCCCCGCCCAAAGAGCCAGCAGGGAAAACTAGGCCTTGTTCTAAAGCTCTTTGGGAACCGCTTGCGTAGCCCCACAGACCTGGGGGCTGCGGGATTTCCTGCTGCCTTCAGCCTCAAAAACACCCTTTCCCACTTGGCGCCACGCCAGGCACAAATATGGCCATACGGCTGGAGATGTGTCCCCCGCTCAAAGACCCAGAAGGGAAAACTAGGCCTTGTTCTAAAGCTCTTTGGGAACCGCTTGCGTAGCACCCACAGACCTGGGGGCTGCGGGCTTTTCTACTGCCTTCAGCCTCCACACCACCCTTTCCCACTTGGCGCCACGCCAGGTATAAAAATGGCCATACGGCTGGAGATGTGTCCCCTGCCCAAAGACCCAGCAGGGAAAACTAGGCCTTGTTCTAAAGCTCTTTGGGAACCGCTTGCGTAGCACCCACAGACCTCGGGGCTGCAAGCTTTCCTGTTGCCTTCAGCCTCCACACCACCCTTTCCCACTTGGAGCCGCGCCAGGCACAAAAATGGCTATACGGCTGGAGATGGGTCCCCCACCCAAGGAGCCAGCAGAGTAAACTAGGCCTTGTTCTAAAGCTCTTTGGGAACCGCTTGCATAGCCCCACAGACTTGGGGGCTGCGGGCTTTCCTGCTGCCTTCAGCCTCGACACCACCCTTTCCCACTTGGCGCCGCGCCAGGCACAAATATGGCCATATGGCTGGAGATGGGTCCCCCACCCAAGGAACCAACAGGGAAAAATATGCCTTGTTCTAAAGTTGTTTGGGAACCGCTTGCGTAGCCCCACAGACCTGGGGGCTGCGGGCTTTCCTACTGCCTTCAGCCTCCACACCACCCTTTCCCACTTGGTGCCATGCCAGGCACAAAAACAGCCATACGGCTGGAGATGGGTCCCCCGCCAAAGGAGCTAGAAGGGAAAACTATGCCGTGTTCTAAAGCTCTTTGAGAAACGCTTGCGTAGCCCCACAGACCTGGGGGCTGCGGGCTTTCCTGCTGCCTTCAGCCTCGACACCACCCTTTCCCACTTGGCGCCGCGCCAGGCACATAAATGGCCATATGACTGGAGATGGGTCGCCCGCACAAGGAGCCAGCAGGGAAAAAATGCCTTGTTCTAAAGCTCTTTGGGAACCGCTTGCGTAGCCCCACAGACCTGGGGGCTGCAAGCTTTCCTGCTGCCTTCAGCCTCGACACCACCCTTTCCCACTTGGCGCCGCGCCAGGCACAAAAATGACCATACGGATGGAGATTTGTCCCACGCCCAAGGAGCCAGCAGGGAAAACCAGGCCTTCTTCTAAAGCTCTTTGGGAACCTCTTGCATAGCCCCACAGACTTGGGGGCTGCGGGCTTTCCTGCTGCCTTCAGCCTCCACACCACCCTTTCCCACATGTGCCACGCCAGGCACAAAAATGGCTATACGGCTGGAGATGGGTCCCCCACCCAAGGTGCCAGCAGAGTAAACTAGGCCTTGTTCTAAAGCTCTTTGGGAACCGCTTGCATAGCCCCACAGACTTGGGGGCTGCGGGCTTTCCTGCTGCCTTCAGGCTCGACACCACCCTTTCCCACTTGGTGCCACGCCAGGCACAAAAACAGCCATATGGTTGGAGATGGGTCCCCCGCCCAAAGAGCCAGCAGGGAAATCTATGCCTTGTTCTAAAGCTCTTTTGGAAACGCTTGCGTAGCCCCAGAGACCTGGGGGCTGCGGGCTTTCCTGCTGCCTTCAGCCTCGACACCACCCTTTCCCACTTGGCGCCGCGCCAGGCACAAAAATGGCCATATGGCTGGAGATGCGTCCCCCGCCCAAGGAGCCAGCATGGAAAACAATGCCTTCTTCTAAAGCTCTTTGGGAACCGCTTGCGTAGCACCCACAGACCTGGGGGCTGCAGGCTTTCCTGCTGCCTTCAGCCTCAATAATACGCTTTCCCACTAGGTGTCTCTCCAGCCACAAAAATGGCCATACGGCTGAAGATGGGTCCCCCGCCCAAGGAACCAGCAGGGAAAACTATGCCTTGTTCTAAAGCTCTTAGGGAACCGCTTGCGTAGCCCCACACACCTGGGGGCTGCGGGCTTTCCTGGTGCCTTCAGCCTCGACACCACCCTTTCCCACTTGGCGCCGCACCAGGCACAAAAATGGCCATACGGCTGGAGATGGGTCTCCCACCCAAGGAACCAGCAGGGAAAAATATGCCTTGTTCTAAAGCTCTTTGGGAACCGCTTGCGTAGCCCCACAGACCTGGGGGCTGCGGGCTTTCCTGCTGCCTTCAGCCTCCACACCACTCTTTCCCACTTGGTGCCACGCCAGGCACAAAAACAGCCATACGGCTGGAGATGTGTCCCCCGCTCAAAGACCCAGCAGGGAAAACTATGCCTTGTTCTAAAGCTCTTTGGGAACCGCTTGCGTAGCACCCACAGACCTGGGGGCTGCGGGCTTTCCTGCTGCCTTCAGCCTCGACACCAACCTTTCCCACTTGGCGCCGCACCAGGCACAAAAATGGCTATACGGCTGGAGATGGGTCCCCCACCCACGGAACCAGCAGGGAAAAATATGCCTTGTTCTAAAGCTCTTTGGGAACCGCTTGCGTAGCCCCACAGACCTGGGGGCTGCGGGCTTTCCTGCTGCCTTCAGCCTCCACACCACTCTTTCCCACTTGGTGCCACGCCAGGCACAAAAACAGCCATACGGCTGGAGATGTGTCCCCCGCTCAAAGACCCAGCAGGGAAAACTAGGCCTTGTTCTAAAGCTCTTTGGGAACCACTTGCGTAGCACCCACAGACCTGGGGGTTGCAGGCTTTCCTGCTGCCTTCAGCCTCAATACTACGCTTTCCCACTAGGTGTCGCTCCAGGCAGAATAATGGCCATGAGGCTGGAGATGGGTCCCCCGCCCAAAGAGCCAGCAGGGAAAACTATGCCTTGTTCTAAAGCTCTTTGGGAACCGCTTGCGTAGCACCCACAGACCTGGGGGCTACAGGCTTTCCTGCTGCCTTCAGCCTCAATACTACGCTTTCCCAGTAGGTGTCGCTACAAGCACAAAAATGGCCATACGGCTGGAGATCGGTCCCCCGCCAAGGAACCAGCAGGGAAAACTATGCCTTGTTCTAAAGCTCTATGGGAACCGCTTGCGTAGCCCCAAGACCTGGGGCTGCTAGCTTTCCTGCTGCCTTCAGCCTCGACACCACCCTTTCCCACTTGGCGCCGCGCCAGGCACAAAAATGGCCATACGGCTGGAGAATTGTCCCCCGCCCAAGGACCCAGCAGGGAAAACTATGCCTTGTTCTAAAGCTCCTTGGGAACTGCTTGTGTAGCCCGACAGACCTGGGGTCTACGGGCTTTTCTGCTGCCTTCAGCCTCCACACCACCCTTTCCCACTTAGCGCCACGCCAGGCACAAAAATGGCCATACGGCTGGAGATGTGTCCCCTGCCCAAAGACCCAGCAGGGAAAACTAGGCCTTGTTCCAAAGCTCTTTGGGAACCGCTTGCGTAGCACCCACAGACCTGGGGGCTGCAGGCTTTCCTGCTGCCTTCAGCCTCAATACTACGCTTTCCCACTAGGTGTCGCTCCAGGCACAAAAATGGCCATACGGCTGAAGATGGGTCCCCCGCCCAAGGAACCAGCAGGAAAACTATGCCTTGTTCTAAAGCTCTTAGGGCACCGCTTGCGTAGCCCCACAGACCTGGGGCTGCGCTCTTTCCTGCTGCCTTCAGCCTCGACACAACCCTTTCCCACTTGGCGCCGCGCCAGGCACAAAAATGGCCATACGGATGGAGATTGGTCCCACGCCCAAGGAACCAGCAGGGAAAACCAGGCCTTGTTCTAAAGCTCTTTGGGAACCGCTTGAGTAGCCCCAAAGACCTGGGGGCTGCAGGCTTTCCTGCTGCCTTCAGCCTCGACACAACCCTTTCCCACTTGGCGCCGCGCCAGGCACAAAAATGGCTATACAGCTGAAGATAGGTCCCTCACCCAAGGAGCCAGCAGAAAAAACTAGGCCTTGTTCTAAAGCTCTTTGGGAACCGCTTGCGTAGCCCCACAGACCTGGGGTCTACGGGCTTTCCTGCTGCCTTCAGCCTTGACATGACCCTTTGCCACTTGGCGCCGCGCTAGGCACAAAAATGGCCATACGGATGGAGATTGGTCCCACGCCCAAGGAACCGGCAGGGAAAACCAGGCCTTGTTCTAAAGCTCTTTGGGAACCCCTTGCGTAGACCCACAGACCTGGGGGCTGCGGGCTTTCCTGCTGCCTTCAGCCTCCACACCACCCTTTCCAACTTGGCGTCGCGCCAGGCACAAAAATGGCTATACGGCTGGGGATGGGTCCCCTGCCCAAGGAGCCAGCAGGGAAAACTAGGCCTTGTTCTAAAGCTCTTTGGGAACCGCTTGCGTAGCCCCGCAGACCTGGGGGCTGCAGGCTTTTCTGCAGCCTTCAGCCTCGACACCACCCTTTCCCACTTGGCGCCGCGCCAGGCACAAAAATGGCCATACGGCTGGAGATGGGTCACCCGCCCAAGGAGCCAGCAGGGAAAACTAGGCCTTGTTCTGAAGCTATTTGGGAACCTCTTGCGTAGCCCCACAGACCTTGGGGCTTCGGGCTTTCCTGGTGCCTTCAGCCTCCACACCACTCTTTCCCACTTGGTGCCACGCCAGGCACAAAAACAGCCATACGGCTGGAGATGTGTCCCCCGCTCAAAGACCCAGCAGGGAAAACTAGGCCTTGTTTTAAAGTTCTTTGGATCCGCTTGCGTAGAACCCACAGACCTGGGGGCTGCAGGCTTTCCTGCTGCCTTCAGCCTCAATACTACGCTTTTCCACTAGGTGTCGCTCCAGGCACAATAATGGCCATGCCGCTGGAGATGGGTCCCCCGCCCAAGGAGCCAGCAGGGAAAACTATGCCTTGTTCTAAAGCTCTTTGGGAACCGCTTGCATAGCCCCACAGACCTGGGGGCTGTGGGCTTTCCTGATGCCTTCAGCGTCGACACCACCCTTTCCCACTTGGTGCCACGCCAGGCACAAAAACAGCCATACGGCTGGAGATGCGTCGCACGCCGAAAGAGCCAGCAGGGAAAACTATGCCTTGTCCTAAAGTTCTTTGGGAACTGCTTCCGTAGCCCCACAGACCTGGGGGCTGCGGGCTTTCCTGCTGCCTTCAGCCTCCACAACACCCTTTCCCACTTGGCGCCGCACCAGGCACAAAAATGGCCATTCGGCTGGAGATGGGTCCCCCACCCAAGGAGCCAGCAGGGAAAACAATGCCTTGTTCTAAAGCTCTGTGGGAACCGCTTGCGTAGCCCCACAGACCTGGGGGCTGCAGGCTTTCCTGCTGCCTTCAGCCTCGACACCACCCTTTCCCACTTGGCGCCACGCCAGGCACAAAAATGGCCATACGGCTGGAGATGGGTCCCCCGCCCAAAGAGCCAGCAGGGAAAACTAGGCCTTGTTCTAAAGCTCTTTGGGAACCGCTTGCGTAGCCCCACAGACCTGGGGGCTGCGGGATTTCCTGCTGCCTTCAGCCTCAAAAACACCCTTTCCCACTTGGCGCCACGCCAGGCACAAATATGGCCATACGGCTGGAGATGTGTCCCCCGCTCAAAGACCCAGAAGGGAAAACTAGGCCTTGTTCTAAAGCTCTTTGGGAACCGCTTGCGTAGCACCCACAGACCTGGGGGCTGCGGGCTTTTCTACTGCCTTCAGCCTCCACACCACCCTTTCCCACTTGGCGCCACGCCAGGTATAAAAATGGCCATACGGCTGGAGATGTGTCCCCTGCCCAAAGACCCAGCAGGGAAAACTAGGCCTTGTTCTAAAGCTCTTTGGGAACCGCTTGCGTAGCACCCACAGACCTCGGGGCTGCAAGCTTTCCTGTTGCCTTCAGCCTCCACACCACCCTTTCCCACTTGGAGCCGCGCCAGGCACAAAAATGGCTATACGGCTGGAGATGGGTCCCCCACCCAAGGAGCCAGCAGAGTAAACTAGGCCTTGTTCTAAAGCTCTTTGGGAACCGCTTGCATAGCCCCACAGACTTGGGGGCTGCGGGCTTTCCTGCTGCCTTCAGCCTCGACACCACCCTTTCCCACTTGGCGCCGCGCCAGGCACAAATATGGCCATATGGCTGGAGATGGGTCCCCCACCCAAGGAACCAACAGGGAAAAATATGCCTTGTTCTAAAGTTGTTTGGGAACCGCTTGCGTAGCCCCACAGACCTGGGGGCTGCGGGCTTTCCTACTGCCTTCAGCCTCCACACCACCCTTTCCCACTTGGTGCCATGCCAGGCACAAAAACAGCCATACGGCTGGAGATGGGTCCCCCGCCAAAGGAGCTAGAAGGGAAAACTATGCCGTGTTCTAAAGCTCTTTGAGAAACGCTTGCGTAGCCCCACAGACCTGGGGGCTGCGGGCTTTCCTGCTGCCTTCAGCCTCGACACCACCCTTTCCCACTTGGCGCCGCGCCAGGCACATAAATGGCCATATGACTGGAGATGGGTCGCCCGCACAAGGAGCCAGCAGGGAAAAAATGCCTTGTTCTAAAGCTCTTTGGGAACCGCTTGCGTAGCCCCACAGACCTGGGGGCTGCAAGCTTTCCTGCTGCCTTCAGCCTCGACACCACCCTTTCCCACTTGGCGCCGCGCCAGGCACAAAAATGACCATACGGATGGAGATTTGTCCCACGCCCAAGGAGCCAGCAGGGAAAACCAGGCCTTCTTCTAAAGCTCTTTGGGAACCTCTTGCATAGCCCCACAGACTTGGGGGCTGCGGGCTTTCCTGCTGCCTTCAGCCTCCA
Source organism: Chroicocephalus ridibundus (assembly GCF_963924245.1). Classification (NCBI taxonomy): domain Eukaryota; kingdom Metazoa; phylum Chordata; class Aves; order Charadriiformes; family Laridae; genus Chroicocephalus; species Chroicocephalus ridibundus. The sequence goes on from NW_026961739.1 coordinate 315,201, forward strand.
CACCACCCTTTCCCACATGTGCCACGCCAGGCACAAAAATGGCTATACGGCTGGAGATGGGTCCCCCACCCAAGGTGCCAGCAGAGTAAACTAGGCCTTGTTCTAAAGCTCTTTGGGAACCGCTTGCATAGCCCCACAGACTTGGGGGCTGCGGGCTTTCCTGCTGCCTTCAGGCTCGACACCACCCTTTCCCACTTGGTGCCACGCCAGGCACAAAAACAGCCATATGGTTGGAGATGGGTCCCCCGCCCAAAGAGCCAGCAGGGAAATCTATGCCTTGTTCTAAAGCTCTTTTGGAAACGCTTGCGTAGCCCCAGAGACCTGGGGGCTGCGGGCTTTCCTGCTGCCTTCAGCCTCGACACCACCCTTTCCCACTTGGCGCCGCGCCAGGCACAAAAATGGCCATATGGCTGGAGATGCGTCCCCCGCCCAAGGAGCCAGCATGGAAAACAATGCCTTCTTCTAAAGCTCTTTGGGAACCGCTTGCGTAGCACCCACAGACCTGGGGGCTGCAGGCTTTCCTGCTGCCTTCAGCCTCAATAATACGCTTTCCCACTAGGTGTCTCTCCAGCCACAAAAATGGCCATACGGCTGAAGATGGGTCCCCCGCCCAAGGAACCAGCAGGGAAAACTATGCCTTGTTCTAAAGCTCTTAGGGAACCGCTTGCGTAGCCCCACACACCTGGGGGCTGCGGGCTTTCCTGGTGCCTTCAGCCTCGACACCACCCTTTCCCACTTGGCGCCGCACCAGGCACAAAAATGGCCATACGGCTGGAGATGGGTCTCCCACCCAAGGAACCAGCAGGGAAAAATATGCCTTGTTCTAAAGCTCTTTGGGAACCGCTTGCGTAGCCCCACAGACCTGGGGGCTGCGGGCTTTCCTGCTGCCTTCAGCCTCCACACCACTCTTTCCCACTTGGTGCCACGCCAGGCACAAAAACAGCCATACGGCTGGAGATGTGTCCCCCGCTCAAAGACCCAGCAGGGAAAACTATGCCTTGTTCTAAAGCTCTTTGGGAACCGCTTGCGTAGCACCCACAGACCTGGGGGCTGCGGGCTTTCCTGCTGCCTTCAGCCTCGACACCAACCTTTCCCACTTGGCGCCGCACCAGGCACAAAAATGGCTATACGGCTGGAGATGGGTCCCCCACCCACGGAACCAGCAGGGAAAAATATGCCTTGTTCTAAAGCTCTTTGGGAACCGCTTGCGTAGCCCCACAGACCTGGGGGCTGCGGGCTTTCCTGCTGCCTTCAGCCTCCACACCACTCTTTCCCACTTGGTGCCACGCCAGGCACAAAAACAGCCATACGGCTGGAGATGTGTCCCCCGCTCAAAGACCCAGCAGGGAAAACTAGGCCTTGTTCTAAAGCTCTTTGGGAACCACTTGCGTAGCACCCACAGACCTGGGGGTTGCAGGCTTTCCTGCTGCCTTCAGCCTCAATACTACGCTTTCCCACTAGGTGTCGCTCCAGGCAGAATAATGGCCATGAGGCTGGAGATGGGTCCCCCGCCCAAAGAGCCAGCAGGGAAAACTATGCCTTGTTCTAAAGCTCTTTGGGAACCGCTTGCGTAGCCCCACAGACCTGGGGGCTGCGGGCTTTCCTGCTGCCTTCAGCCTCGACACCACCCTTTCCCACTTGGCGCCACACCAGGCACAAATATGGCCATACGGCTGGAGATGTGTCCCCCGCTCAAAGACCCAGCAGGGAAAACTAGGCCTTGTTCTAAAGCTCTTTGGGAACCGCTTGCGTAGCACCCACAGACCTCGGGGCTGCAAGCTTTCCTGCTGCCTTCAGCCTCGACACCACCCTTTCCCACTTGGCGCCGCGCCAGGCACAAAAATGACCATACGGATGGAGATTTGTCCCACGCCCAAGGAGCCAGCAGGGAAAACCAGGCCTTCTTCTAAAGCTCTTTGGGAACCTCTTGCATAGCCCCACAGACTTGGGGGCTGCGGGCTTTCCTGCTGCCTTCAGCCTCCACACCACCCTTTCCCACTTGTGCCACGCCAGGCACAAAAATGGCTATACGGCTGGAGATGGGTCCCCCACCCAAGGTGCCAGCAGAGTAAACTAGGCCTTGTTCTAAAGCTCTTTGGGAACCGCTTGCATAGCCCCACAGACTTGGGGGCTGCGGGCTTTCCTGCTGCCTTCAGCCTCGACACCACCCTTTCCCACTTGGCGCCGCGCCAGGCACAAAAATTGCCATATGGCTGGAAATGGGTCGCCCGCCCAAGGAGCCAGCAGGGAAAACAATGCCTTCTTCTAAAGCTCTTTGGGAACCGCTTGCGTAGCCCCACAGACCTTGGGGCTGCGGGCTTTCCTGCTGCCTTTAGCCTCGACACCACCCTTTCCCACTTGGTGTCGCGCCAGGCACAAAAATGGCCATATGGCTGGAGATGGGTCGCCCGCACAAGGAGCCAGCAGGGAAAACAATGCCTTGTTCTAAAGCTCTTTGGGAACCGCTTGCGTAGCCCCACAGACCTGGGGGCTGCGGGCTTTCCTGCTGCCTTCAGCCTCGACACCACCCTTTCCCACTTGGTGCCACGCCAGGCACAAAAACAGCCATATGGTTGGAGATGGGTCCCCCGCCCAAAGAGCCAGCAGGGAAATCTATGCCTTGTTCTAAAGCTCTTTTGGAAACGCTTGCGTAGCCCCAGAGACCTGGGGGCTGCGGGCTTTCCTGTTGCCTTCAGCCTCGACACCACCCTTTCCCACTTGGCGCCGCGCCAGGCACAAAAATGGCCATATGGCTGGAGATGGGTCCCCCGCCCAAGGAGCCAGCAGGGAAAACAATGCCTTCTTCTAAAGCTCTTTGGGAACCGCTTGCGTAGCACCCACAGACCTGGGGGCTGCAGGCTTTCCTGCTGCCTTCAGCCTCAATAATACGCTTTCCCACTAGGTGTCTCTCCAGCCACAAAAATGGCCATACGGCTGAAGATGGGTCCCCCGCCCAAGGAACCAGCAGGGAAAACTATGCCTTGTTCTAAAGCTCTTAGGGAACCGCTTGCGTAGCCCAACACACCTGGGGGCTGCGGGCTTTCCTGGTGCCTTCAGCCTCGACACCACCCTTTCCCACTTGGCGCCGCACCAGGCACAAAAATGGCCATACGGCTGGAGATGGGTCCCCCACCCAAGGAACCAGCAGGGAAAAATATGCCTTGTTCTAAAGCTCTTTGGGAACCGCTTGCGTAGCCCCACAGACCTGGGGGCTGCGGGCTTTCCTGCTGCCTTCAGCCTCCACACCACTCTTTCCCACTTGGTGCCACGCCAGGCACAAAAACAGCCATACGGCTGGAGATGTGTCCCCCGCTCAAAGACCCAGCAGGGAAAACTAGGCCTTGTTCTAAAGCTCTTTGGGAACCGCTTGCGTAGCACCCACAGACCTGGGGGCTGCGGGCTTTTCTGCTGCCTTCAGCCTCAATACTACGCTTTCCCACTAGGTGTCCCTCCAGGCACAAAAATGGCCATAAGGCTGGAGATGGGTCCCCCGCCCAAGGAACCAGCAGGAAAACTATGCCTTGTTCTAAGGCTCTTTGGGAACCGCTTGCGTAGCCCCACAGACCTGGGGGCTGCGGGCTTTCCTGCTGCCTTCAGCCTCCACACCACTCTTTCCCACTTGGTGCCACGCCAGGCACAAAAACAGCCATACGGCTGCAGATGTGTCCCCCGCTCAAAGACCCAGCAGGGAAAACTACGCCTTGTTCTAAAGCTCTTTGGGAACCGCTTGCGTAGCACCCACAGACCTGGGGGCTGCAGGATTTCCTGCTGCCTTCAGCCTTAATACTACCCTTTCCCACTAGGTGTCGCTCCAGGCACAATAATGGCCATGCGGCTGGAGATGGGTCCCCCGCCCAAAGAGCCAGCAGGGAAAACTATGCCTTGTTCTAAAGCTCTTTGGGAACCGCTTGCGTAGCCCCACAGACCTGGGGGCTGCGGGCTTTCCTGCTGCCTTCAGCCTCGACACCACCCTTTCCCACTTGGCGCCACGCCAGGCACAAAAATGGCCATACGGCTGGAGATGTGTCCCCCGCTCAAAGACCCAGCAGGGAAAACTATGCCGTGTTCTAAAGCTCTTTGGGAACAGCTTGCGTAGCACCCACAGACCTGGGGGCTGCGGGCTTTCCTGCTGCCTTCAGCCTCGACACCAAGCTTTCCCACTTGGCGCCGCACCAGGCACAAAAATGGCTATACGGCAGGAGATGGGTCCCCCACCCACGGAACCAGCAGGGAAAAATATGCCTTGTTCTAAAGCTCTTTGGGAACCGCTTGCGTAGCCCCACAGACCTGGGGGCTGCGGGCTTTTCTGCTGCCTTCAGCCTCCACACCACTCTTTCCCACTTGGTGCCACGCCAGGCACAAAAACAGCCATACGGCTGGAGATGTGTCCCCCGCTCAAAGACCCAGCAGGGAAAACTAGGCCTTGTTCTAAAGCTCTTTGGGAACCGCTTGCGTAGCACCCACAGACCTGGGGGCTGCGGGCTTTCCTGCTGCCTTCAGCCTCGACACCACCCTTTCCCACTTGTGCCACGCCAGGCACAAAAATGGCTATACGGCTGGAGATGGGTCCCCCATCCAAGGTGCCAGCAGAGTAAACTAGGCCTTGTTCTAAAGCTCTTTGGGAACCGCTTGCATAGCCCCACAGACTTGGGGGCTGCGGGCTTTCCTGCTGCCTTCAGCCTCGACACCACCCTTTCCCACTTGGCGCCGCGCCAGGCACAAAAATTGCCATATGGCTGGAAATGGGGCGCCCGCACAAGGAGCCAGCAGGGAAAACAATACCTTCTTCTAAAACTCTTTGGGAACCGCTTGCGTAGCCCCACAGACCTGGGGGCTGCGGGCTTTCCTGCTGCCTTCAGCCTCGACACCACCCTTTCCCACTTGGTGCCACGCCAGGCACAAAAACAGCCGTACGGCTGGAGATGCGTCCCACGCCGAAAGAGCCAGCAGGGAAAACTATGCCTTGTTCTAAAGCTCTTTGGGAACCGCTTGCATAGTCCCACACACCTGGGGGCTGCGGGCTTTCCTGCTGCCTTCAGCCTCCACACCACCCTTTCCCACTTGGCGCCGCACCAGGCACAAAAATGGCCATACGGCTGGAGATGGGTCCCCCACCCAAGGAACCAGCAGGGAAAAATATGCCTTGTTCTAAAGCTCTTTAGGAACCGCTTGCGTAGCCCCACAGACCTGGGGGCTGCGGGCTTTCCTGCTGCCTTCAGCCTCCACACCACTCTTTCCCACTTGGTGCCACGCCAGGCACAAAAACAGCCATATGGCTGGAGATGTGTCCCCCGCTCAAAGACCCAGCAGGGAAAACTATGCCTTGTTCTAAAGCTCTTTGGGAACCGCTTGCGTAGCACCCACAGACCTGGGGGCTGCGGGCTTTCCTGCTGCCTTCAGCCTCCACACCACCCTTTCCCACTTGGTGCCACGCCAGGCACAAAAATGGCCATACGGCTGGAGATGTGTCCCCTGCCCAAAGACCCAGCAGGGAAAACTAGGCCTTGTTCTAAACCTCTTTGGGAACCGCTTGCGTAGCACCCACAGACCTGGGGGCTGCGGGCTTTTCTACTGCCTTCAGCCTCCACACCACCCTTTCCCACTTGGCGCCACGCCAGGTATAAAAATGGCCATACGGATGGAGATGTGTCACCTGCCCAAGGAGCCAGCAGGGAAAACCAGGCTTTGTTCTAAAGCTCTGTGGGAACCGCTTGCGTAGCCCCACAGACCTGGGGGCTGCGGGCTTTCCTGCTGCCTTCAGCCTCCACACCACCCTTTCCCACTTGGCGCCGCGCCAGGCACAAAAATGGCTATACGGCTGGAGATGGGTCCCCCACCCAAGGTGCCAGCAGAGTAAACTAGGCCTTGTTCTAAAGCTCTTAGGGAACCGCTTGCATAGCCCCACAGACCTGGGGGCTGCGGGTTTCCTGCTGCCTTCAGCCTCAAAACCACCCTTTCCCACTTGTGCCACGCCAGGCACAATAATGGCTATACGGCTGGAGATGGGTCCCCCGCCCAAAGAGCCAGCAGGGAAAACTATGCCTTATTCTAAAGCTCTTTGGGAACCACTTGCGTAGCCGCACACACCTGGGGGCTGCGGGCTTTCCTGCTGCCTTCAGCCTCCACACCACCCTTTCCCACTTTGTGCCACGCCAGGCACAAAAACAGCCATACGGCTGGAGATGCGTCCCACGCCGAAAGAGCCAGCAGGGAAAACTATGCCTTGTTCTAAAGCTCTTTGGGAACCGCTTGCATAGCCCCACACACCTGGGGGCTGCGGGCTTTCCTGCTGCCTTCAGCCTCCACACCACCCTTTCCCACTTGGCGCCGCACCAGGCACAAAAATGGCCATAGAGCTGGAGATGGGTCCCCCACCCAAGGAACCAACAGGGAAAAATATGCCTTGTTCTAAAGCTCTGTGGGAACCGCTTGCGTAGCCCCACAGACCTGGGGGCTGCGGGCTTTCCTGCTGCCTTCAGCATCCACACCACTCTTTCCCACTTGGTGCCATGCCAGGCACAAAAACAGCCATACGGCTGGAGATGGGTCGCCCGCCCAAGGAGCCAGCAGGGAAAAGTATGCCGTGTTCTAAAGCTCTTTGGGAAACTCTTGCGTAGCCCCACAGACCTGGGGGCTGCAGGCTTTCCTGTTGCCTTCAGCCTCCACACCACCCTTTCCCACTTCGCGCCGCGCCAGGCACAAAAATGGCCATATGACGTGAGATGGGTCGCCCGCACAAGGAGCCAGCAGGGAAAAAATGCCTTGTTCTAAAGCTCTTTGGGAACCGCTTGCGTAGCCCCACAGACCTGGGGGCTGCGGGCTTTTCTGCTGCCTTCAGCCTCCACACCACCCTTTCCCACTTGGCGTCGCGCCAGGCACAAAAATGGCCATATGACTGGAGATGGGTCCCCCGCACAAGGAACCAGCAGGGAAAAATATGCCTTCTTCTAAAGCTCTTAGGGAACCGCTTGCGTAGCCCCACAGACCTGGGGGCTGCGGGCTTCCCTGCTGCCTTCAGCCTCGACACCAGCCTTTCCCACTTGGTGCCACGCCAGGCACAAAAACAGCCATACGGCTGGAGATGCGTCCCACACCGAAAGAGCCAGCAGGGAAAACTATGCCTTGTTCTAAAGTTCTTTGGGAACTGCTTGCGTAGCCCCACAGACCTGGGGGCTGCGGGCTTTCCTGCTGCCTTCAGCCTCCACACCACCCTTTCCCACTTGTGCCACGCCAGGCACAAAAATGGGTATACGGCTGGAGATGGGTCCCCCGCCCAAAGAGCCAGCAGGGAAAACTATGCCTTGTTCTAAAGCTCTTTGGGAACCGCTTGCGTAGCACCCACAGACCTGGGGGCTGCGGGCTTTCCTGCTGCCTTCAGCCTTAATACTACGCTTTCCCACTACGTGTCGCTCCAGGCACAATAATGGCCATGCGGCTGGAGATGGGTCCCCCGCCCAAAGAGCCAGCAGGGAAAACTATGCCTTGTTCTAAAGCTCTTTGGGAACCGCTTGCGTAGCCCTACAGACCTGGGGGCTGCGGGCTTTCCTGCTGCCTTCAGCCTCCACACCACCCTTTCCCACTTGGCGCCACACCAGGCACAAAAACAGCCATACGGCTGGAGATGGGTCACCCGCCCAAGGAGCCAGCAGGGAAAACTAGGCCTTGTTCTAAAGCTCTTTGGGAACGGCTTGCGTAGCCCCACAGACATGGGGGCTGCGGGCTTTCCTGCTGCCTTCAGCCTCCATACCACTCTTTCCCACTTGGTGCCACGCCAGGCACAAAAACAGCCATACGGCTGGAGATTTGTCCCCCGTTCCAAGACCGAGCAGGGAAAAGTAGGCCTTGTTCTAAAGCTCTTTGGGAACCGCTTGCGTAGCCCCACAGACCTGGGGGCTGCGGGCTTTCCTGCTGCCTTCAGCCTCGACACCACCCTTTCCCACTTGGCATCGCGCCAAGCACAAAAATGGCTATACGGCTGGAGATGGGTCCCCCGCCCAAGGAGCCAGCAGGGAAAACTATGCCGTGTTCTAAAGTTCTTTAGGGAACCTCTTGCGTAGCCCCACAGACCTGGGGGCTGCGGGCTTTTCTGCTGCCTTCAGCCTCAATACTACGCTTTCCCACTAGGTGTCCCTCCAGGCACAAAAATGGCCATACGGCTGGAGATGGGTCCCCCGCCCAAGGAGCCAGCAGGGAAAACAATGCCTTCTTCTAAAGCTCTACGGGAACCGCTTGCGTAGCCCCACAGACCAGGGGCTGCGACCTTTCCTGCTGCCTTCAGCCTCCACACCACCCTTTCCCACTTGGTGCCACGCCAGGCACAAAAACAGCCATACGGCTGGAGATGCGTCCCACACCGAAAGAGACAGCAGGGAAAACTATGCCTTGTTCTAAAGTTCTTTGGGAACTGCTTGCGTAGCCCCACAGACCTGGGGGCTGCGGGCTTTTCTGCTGCCTTCAGCCTCAATACTACGCTTTCCCACTAGGTGTCCCTCCAGGCACAAAAATGGCCATACGGCTGGAGATGGGTCCCCCGCCCAAGGAACCAGCTGGAAAACTATGCCTTGTTCTAAAGCTCTTAGGGCACCGCTTGCGTAGCCCCACAGACCTGGGGCTGCAAGCTTTCCTGCTGCCTTCAGCCTCGACACCACCCTTTCCCACTTGGCGCCACGCCAGGCACAAAAATGGCCATATGGCTGGAGATGCGTCCCCCGCACAAGGAGCCAGCAGGGAAAACAATGCCTTCTTCTAAAGCTCTACGGGAACCGCTTGCGTAGCCCCACAGACCAGGGGCTGCGACCTTTCCTGCTGCCTTCAGCCTCCACACCACCCTTTCCCACTTGGTGCCACGCCAGGCACAAAAACAGCCATACGGCTGGAGATGCGTCCCACACCGAAAGAGACAGCAGGGAAAACTATGCCTTGTTCTAAAGCCCTTTGGGAACCGCTTGCGTAGCCCCACACACCTGGGGGCTGCGGGGTTTCATGCTGCCTTCAGCCTCCACACCACCCTTTCCCACTTGGCGCCGCACCAGGCACAAAAATGGCCATACGGCTGGAGATGGGTCCCCCACCCAAAGACCCAGCAGGCAAAAATAGGCCTTGTTCTAAAGCTCTTTGGGAACCGCTTGCGTAGCCCCACAGACCTGGGGGCTGCGGGCTTTCCTGCTGCCTTCAGCCTCCACAACACCCTTTCCCACTTGGTGACACGCCAGGCACAAAAACAGCCATACGGCTGGAGATGGGTCCCCCACCCAAGGAGCCAGCAGGGAAAAAAATGCCTTGTTCTAAAGCTCTGTGGGAACCGCTTGCATAGCACCCACAGACCTGGGGGCTGCAGGCTTTCCTGCTGCCTTCAGTCTCAAAAACACCCTTTCCCACTTGGCGTCGCGCCAGGCACAAAAATGGCCATACTGCTGGAGATGGGTCCCCCACCCAAGGAGCCAGCAGGGAAAAAAATGCCTTGTTCTAAAGCTCTGTGGGAACCGCTTGCGTAGCCCCACAGACCTGGGGGCTGCAGGCTTTCCTGCTGCCTTCAGCCTCAAAACCACCCTTTCCCACTTGGCGCCACGCCAGGCACAAAAATGGCCATACGGCTGGAGATGGGTCCCCCGCCCAAGGAGCCAGCAGGGAAAACTAGGACTTGTTCTGAAGCTATTTGGGAACCTCTTGCGTAGCCCCACAGACCTTGGGGCTGCGGGCTTTCCTGCTGCCTTCAGCCTCCACACCACTCTTTCCCACTTGGCGCCGCACCAGGCACAAAAACAGCCATACGGCTGGAGATTTGTCCCCCGCTCAAAGACCCAGCAGGGAAAAGTAGGCCTTGTTCTAAAGCTCTTTGGGAACCGCTTGCGTAGCCCCACAGACCTGGGGGCTGCGGGCTTTCCTGCTGCCTTCAGCCTTGACACCACCCTTTCCCACTTGGCATCGCGCCAAGCACAAAAATGGCTATACGGCTGGAGATGGGTCCCCCACCCAAGGAGCCAGCAGGGGAAACTATGCCGTGTTCTAAAGTACTTTATGGAACCTCTTGTGAAGCCCCACAGACCTGGGGGCTGCGGGCTTTTCTGCTGCCTTCAGCCTCAATACTACGCTTTCCCACTAGGTGTCCCTCCAGGCACAAAAATGGCCATACGGCTGGAGATGGGTCCCCCGCCCAAGGAACCAGCTGGAAAACTATGCCTTGTTCTAAAGCTCTTAGGGCACCGCTTGCGTAGCCCCACAGACCTTGGGCTGCAAGCTTTCCTGCTGCCTTCAGCCTCGACACCACCCTTTCCCACTTGGCGCCACGCCAGGCACAAAAATGGACATATGGCTGGAGATGCGTCCCCCGCACAAGGAGCCAGCAGGGAAAACAATGCCTTCTTCTAAAGCTCTACGGGAACCGCTTGCGTAGCCCCACAGACCAGGGGCTGCGACCTTTCCTGCTGCCTTCAGCCTCCACACCACCCTTTCCCACTTGGTGCCACGCCAGGCACAAAAACAGCCATACGGCTGGAGATGCGTCCCACACCGAAAGAGACAGCAGGGAAAACAATGCCTTGTTCTAAAGCCCTTTGGGAACCGCTTGCGTAGCCCCACACACCTGGGGGCTGCGGGCTTTCCTGCTGCCTTCAGCCTCGACACCACCCTTTCCCACTTGGCGCCGCACCAGGCACAAAAATGGCCATGCGGCTGGAGATGGGTCCCCCGCCCAAAGAGCCAGCAGGGAAAACTATGCCTTGTTCTAAAGCTCTTTGGGAACCGCTTGCGTAGCCCCACAGACCTGGGGGCTGCGGGCTTTCCTGCTGCCTTCAGCCTCCACACCACCCTTTCCCACTTGGTGACACGCCAGGCACAAAAACAGCCATACGGCTGGAGATGGGTCCCCCACCCAAGGAGCCAGCAGGGAAAACTATGCCTTGTTCTAAAGCTCTGTGGGAACCGCTTGCGTAGCCCCACAGACCTGGGGGCTGCAGGCTTTCCTGCTGCCTTCAGTCTCAAAAACACCCTTTCCCACTTGGCGTCGCACCAGGCACAAAAATGGCCATACGGCTGGAGATGGGTCCCCCACCCAAGGAGCCAGCAGGGAAAAAAATACCTTGTTCTAAAGCTCTGTGGGAATCGCTTGCGTAGCCCCACAGACCTGGGGGCTGCAGGCTTTCCTGCTGCCTTCAGCCTCAAAACCACCCTTTCCCACTTGGCGCTACGCCAGGCACAAAAATGGCCATACGGCTGGAGATGGGTCACCCGCCCAAGGAGCCAGCAGGGAAAACTAGGACTTGTTCTGAAGCTATTTGGGAACCTCTTGCGTAGCCCCACAGACCTTGGGGCTGCGGGCTTTCCTGCTGCCTTCAGCCTCCACACCACTCTTTCCCATTTGGCGCCGCACCAGGCACAAAAACAGCCATACGGCTGGAGATTTGTCCCCCGCTCAAAGACCCAGCAGGGAAAAGTAGGCCTTGTTCTAAAGCTCTTTGGGAACCGCTTGCGTAGCCCCACAGACCTGGGGGCTGCGGGCTTTCCTGCTGCCTTCAGCCTTGACACCACCCTTTCCCACTTGGCATCGCGCCAGGCACAAAAATGGCTATACGGCTTGAGATGGGTTCCCCGCCAAAGGAGACAGCAGGGGAAACTATGCCTTGTTCTAAAGCTCTTTAGGGAACCTCTTGCGTAGCCCCACAGACCTGGCGGCTGCGGGCTTTTCTGCTGCCTTCAGCCTCAATACTACGCTTTCCCACTAGGTGTCCCTCCAGGCACAAAAATGGCCATAAGGCTGGAGATGGGTCCCCCGCCCAAGGAACCAGCAGGAAAACTATGCCTTGTTCTAAAGCTCTTTGGGAACCGCTTGCGTAGCCCCACAGACCAGGGGCTGCGACCTTTCCTGCTGCCTTCAGCCTCCACACCACCCTTTTCCGCTTGGTGCCACGCCAGGCACAAAAACAGCCTTACGGCTGGAGATGCGTCCCACACCGAAAGAGCCAGCAGGGAAAACTATGCCTTGTTCTAAAGACCTTTGGGAACCGCTTGCGTAGCCGCACACACCTGGGGGCTGCGGGCTTTCCTGCTGCCTTCACCCTCGACACCACCGTTTCCCACTTGGCGCCGCACCAGGCACAAAAATGGCTATACGGCTGGAGATGGGTCCCCCACCCACGGAACCAGCAGGGAAAACTATGCCTTGTTCTAAAGCTCTTTGGGAACCGCTTGCGTAGCCCCACAGACCTGGGGGCTGCGGGCTTTCCTGCTGCCTTCAGCCTCCACACCACTCTTTCCCACTTGGTGCCACGCCAGGCACAAAAACAGCCATACGGCTGGAGATGTGTCCCCCGCTCAAAGACCCAGCAGGGAAAATTAGGCCTTGTTCTAAAGCTCTTTGGGAACCGCTTGCGTAGCACTCACAGACCTGGGGGCTGCAGGCTTTCCTGCTGCCTTCAGCCTCAATACTACGCTTTCCCACTAGGTGTCGCTCCAGGCACAATAATGGCCATGCGGCTGGAGATGGGTCCCCCGCCCAAAGAGCCAGCAGGGAAAATTATGCCTTGTTCTAAAGCTCTTTGGGAACCGCTTGCGTAGCCCCACAGACCTGGGGGCTGCGGGCTTTCCTGCTGCCTTCAGCCTCGACACCACCCTTTCCCACTTGGCGCCACACCAGGCACAAATATGGCCATACGGCTGGAGATGTGTCCCCCGCTCAAAGACCCAGCAGGGAAAACTAGGCCTTGTTCTAAAGCTCTTTGGGAACCGCTTGTGTAGCACCCACAGACCTGGGGGCTGCGGGCTTTTCTACTGCCTTCAGCCTCCACACCACCCTTTCCCACTTGGCGCCGCGCCAGGCACAAAAATGGCTATACGGCTGGAGATGGGTCGCCCGCACAAGGAGCCAGCAGGGAAAACTAGGCCTTGTTCTAAAGCTCTTTGGGAACCACTTGCGTAGCCCCACAGACCTGGGGGCTGCGGGCTTTCCTGCTGCCTTCAGCCTCGACACCACCCTTTCCCACTTGTTGCCACGCCAGGCACAAAAACAGCCATACGGCTGGAGATGCGTCCCACGCCGAAAGAGCCAGCAGGGAAAACTAGGCCTTCTTTAAAGTTCTTTGGGAAATGCTTGCGTAGCCCCACACACCTGGGGGCTGCGGGCTTTCCTGCTGCCTTCAGTCTCAAAAACACCCTTTCCCACTTGGCGTCGCGCCAGGCACAAAAATGGCCATACGGCTGGAGATGGATCCCCCACCCAAGGAGCCAGCAGGGAAAAAAATGCCTTGTTCTAAAGCTCTGTGGGAACCGCTTGCGTAGCCCCACAGACCTGGGGGCTGCAGGCTTTCCTGCTGCCTTCAGCCTCAAAACCACCCTTTCCCACTTGGCGCCACGCCAGGCACAAAAACGGCCATACGGCTGGAGATGGGTCACCCGCCCAAGGAGCCAGCAGGGAAAACTAGGCCTTGTTCTGAAGCTATTTGGGAACATCTTGCGTAGCCCCACAGACCTTGGGGCTGCGGGCTTTCCTGCTGCCTTCAGCCTCCACACCACTCTTTCCCACTTGGCGCCGCACCAGGCACAAAAACAGCCATACGGCTGGAGATTTGTCCCCCGCTCAAAGACCCAGCAGGGAAAAGTAGGCCTTGTTCTAAAGCTCTTTGGGAACCGCTTGCGTAGCCCCACAGACCTGGGGGCTGCGGGCTTTCCTGCTGCCTTCAGCCTTGACACCACCCTTTCCCACTTGGCGCCACACCAGGCACAAATATGGCCATACGGCTGGAGATGTGTCCCCCGCTCAAAGACCCAGCAGGGAAAACTAGGCCTTGTTCTAAAGCTCTTTGGGAACCGCTTGTGTAGCACCCACACACCTGGGGGCTGCGGGCTTTTCTACTGCCTTCAGCCTCCACACCACCCTTTCCCACTTGGCGCCGCGCCAGGCACAAAAATGGTTATACGGCTGGAGATGGGTCGCCCGCACAAGGAGCCAGCAGGGAAAACTAGGCCTTCTTCTAAAGCTCTTTGGGAACCACTTGCATAGCCCCACAGACCTGGGGGCTGCGGGCTTTCCTGCTGCCTTCAGCCTCGACACCACCCTTTCCCACTTGTTGCCACGCCAGGCACAAAAACAGCCATACGGCTGGAGATGCGTCCCACGCCGAAAGAGCCAGCAGGGAAAACTACGCCTTGTTTAAAGTTCTTTGGGAACTGCTTGCGTAGCCCCACACACCTGGGGGCTGCGGGCTTTCCTGCTGCCTTCAGTCTCAAAAACACCCTTTCCCACTTGGCGTCGCGCCAGGCACAAAAATGGCCATACGGCTGGACATGGATCCCCCACCCAAGGAGCCAGCAGGGAAAAAAATGCCTTCTTCTAAAGCTCTGTGGGAACCGCTTGCGTAGCCCCACAGACCTGGGGGCTGCAGGCTTTCCTGCGCCTTCAGCCTCAAAAACACCCTTTCCCTCTTGGCGCCACGCCAGGCACAAAAATGGCCATACGGCTGGAGATGGGTCACCTGCCCAAGGAGCCAGCAGGGAAAACTAGGCCTTGTTCTGAAGCTATTTGGGAACCTCTTGCGTAGCCCCACAGACCTTGGGGCTGCGGGCTTTCCTGCTGCCTTCAGCCTCCACACCACTCTTTCCCACTTGGCGCCGCACCAGGCACAAAAACAGCCATACGGCTGGAGATTTGTCCCCCGCTCAAAGACCCAGCAGGGAAAACTAGGCCTTGTTCTAAAGCTCTTTGGGAACCGCTTGCGTAGCCCCACAGACCTGGGGGTTGCAGGCTTTCCTGCTGCCTTCAGCCTCAATACTACGCTTTCCCACTAGGTGTCGCTCCAGGCACAATAATTGCCATGCGGCTGGAGATGGGTCCCCCGCCCAAAGAGCCAGCAGGGAAAACTATGCCTTGTTCTAAAGCTCTTTGGGAACCGCTTGCGTAGCCCCACAGACCTGGGGGCTGCGGGCTTTCCTGCTGCCTTCAGCCTCGACACCACCCTTTCCCACTTGGCGCCACACCAGGCACAAATATGGCCATACGGCTGGAGATGTGTCCCCCGCTCAAAGACCCAGCAGGGAAAACTATGCCGTGTTCTAAAGCTCTTTGGGAACCGCTTGCGTAGCACCCACAGACCTGGGGGCTGCGGGCTTTTCTACTGCCTTCAGCCTCCACACCACCCTTTCCCACTTGGCGCCACACCAGGTATAAAAATGGCCATACGGCTGGAGATGGGTCACCCGCCCAAGGAGCCAGCAGGGTAAACTATGCCTTGTTCTAAAGTTATTTGGGAACCTCTTGCGTAGCCCCACAGACCTGGGGGCTGCGGGCTTTCCTGCTGCCTTCAGCCTCCACACCACCCTTTCCCACTTGGCGCCGCGCCAGGCACAAAAATGGCTATACGGCTGGAGATGGGTCCGCCACCCAAGGAGCCAGCAGAGTAAACTAGGCCTTGTTCTAAAGCTCTTTGGGAATCGCTTGCATAGCCCCACAGACCTGGGGGCTGCGGGCTTTCCTGCTGCTTTCAGCCTCGACACCACCCTTTCCCACTTGGCGCCGCGCCAGGCACAAAAATGGCTATACGGCTGGAGATGGGTCCGCCACCCAAGGAGCCAGCAGAGTAAACTAGGCCTTGTTCTAAAGCTCTTTGGGAATCGCTTGCATAGCCCCACAGACCTGGGGGCTGCGGGCTTTCCTGCTGCTTTCAGCCTCGACACCACCCTTTCCCACTTGTGCCACGCCAGGCACAAAAATGGCTATACGGCTGGAGATGGGTCCCCCGCCCAAAGAGCCAGCAGGGAAAACTATGCCTTGTTCTAAAGCTCTTTGGGAACCACTTGCGTAGCCCCACACACCTGGCGGCTGCGGGCTTTTCTGCTGCCTTCAGCCTCGACACCACCCTTTCCCACTTGGCGTCGCGCCAGGACAAAAATGGCCATACAGCTGGAGATGGGTCGCCCGCCCAAGGAGCCAGCAGGGAAAACAATGCCTTCTTCTAAAGCTCTTTGGGAACCGCTTGCGTAGCACCCACAGACCTGGGGGCTGCGGGCTTTCCTGCTGCCTTCAGCCTCGACACCACCCTTTCCCACTTGGCGCCGCACCAGGCACAAAAATGGCTATACGGCTGGAGATGGGTCCCCCACCCAAGGAACCAGCAGGGAAAAATATGCCTTGTTCTAAAGCCCTTTGGGAACCGCTTGCGTAGCCCCACAGACCTGGGGGCTGCGGGCTTTCCTGCTGCCTTCAGCCTCCACACCACTCTTTCCCACTTGGTGCCACGCCAGGCACAAAAACAGCCATACGGCTGGAGATGTGTCCCCCGCTCAAAGACCCAGCAGGGAAAACTAGGCCTTGTTCTAAAGCTCTTTGGGAACCGCTTGCGTAGCACCCACAGACCTGGGGGCTGCAGGCTTTCCTGCTGCCTTCAGCCTTAATACTACTCTTTCCCACTAGGTGTCGCTCCAGTCACAATAATGGCCATGCGGCTGGAGATGGGTCCCCCGCCCAAAGAGCCAGCAGGGAAAACTATGCCTTGTTCTAAAGCTCTTTGGGAACCGCTTGCTTAGCCCCACAGACCTGGGGGCTGCAGGCTTTCCTGCTGCCTTCAGCCTCGACACCACCCTTTCCTACTTGGTGCCACGCCAGGCACAAAAATGGCCATACGGCTGGAGATGGGTCCCCCGCCCAAAGAGCCAGCAGGGAAAACTATGCCTTGTTCTAAAGCTCTTTGGGAACCACTTGCGTAGCCCCACACACCTGGCGGCTGCGGGCTTTTCTGCTGCCTTCAGCCTCGACACCACCCTTTCCCACTTGGCGTCGTGCCAGGACAAAATTGGCCATATAGCTGGAGATGGGTCGCCCGCCCAAGGAGCCAGCAGGGAAAACAATGCCTTGTTCTAAAGCTCTTTGGGAACCGCTTGCGTAGCACCCACAGACCTGGGGGCTGCGGGCTTTCCTGCTGCCTTCAGCCTCAAAAACACCCTTTTCCACTTGGCGCCGCACCAGGCACAAAAATGGCGATACGGCTGGAGATGGGTCCGCCACCCAAGGAAGCAGCAGGGAAAAATATGCCTTGTTCTAAAGCTCTTTGGGAACCGCTTGCGTAGCCCCAGAGACCTGGGGGCTGCGGGCTTTCCTGCTGCCTTCAGCCTCCACACCACTCTTTCCCACTTGGTGCCACGCCAGGCACAAAAACAGCCATACGGCTGGAGATGTGTCCCCCGCTCAAAGACCCAGCAGGGAAAACTAAGCCTTGTTCTAAAGCTCTTTGGGAACCGCTTGCGTAGCACCCACAGACCTGGGGGCTGCAGGCTTTCCTGCTGCCTTCAGCCTTAATACTACTCTTTCCCACTAGGTGTCGCTCCAGGCACAATAATGGCCATGCGGCTGGAGATGGGTCCCCCACCCAAGGAGCCAGCAGGGAAAACTATGCCTTGTTCTAAAGCTCTTTGGGAACCGCTTGCGTAGCCCCACAGACCTGGGGGCTGCAGGCTTTCCTGCTGCCTTCAGCCTCGACACCACCCTTTCCTACTTGGCGCCACGCCAGGCACAAAAATGGCCATACGGCTGGAGATGTGTCCCCCGCTCAAAGACCCAGCAGGGAAAACTATGCCGTGTTCTAAAGCTCTTTGGGAACCGCTTGCGTAGCACCCACAGACCAGGGGGCTGCGGGCTTTTCCACTGCCTTCAGCCTCCACACCACCCTTTCCAACTTGGCGCCACGCCAGGTATAAAAATGGCCATACGGCTGGAGATGTGTCCCCTGCCCAAAGACCCAGCAGGGAAAACTAGGCCTTGTTCTAAAGCTCTTTGGGAACCGCTTGCGTAGCACCCACAGACCTCGGGGCTGCAAGCTTTCCTGCTGCCTTCAGCCTCGACACCACCCTTTCCCACTTGGCGCCGCGCCAGGCACAAAAATGACCATACGGATGGAGATTTGTCCCACGCCCAAGGAGCCAGCAGGGAAAACCAGGCCTTGTTCTAAAGCTCTTTGGGAACCTCTTGCATAGCCCCACAGACTTGGGGGCTGCGGGCTTTTCCACTGCCTTCAGCCTCGACACCACCCTTTCCACTTGGCGTCGCGCCAGGCACAAAAATGGCCATATGGCTGGAGATGGGTCCGCCACACAAGGAGCCAGCAGGGAAAACAACGCCTTCTTCTAAAGCTCTACGGGAACCGCTTGCGTAGCCCCACAGACCTGGGGGCTGCGACCTTTCCTGCTGCCTTCAGCCTCCACACCACCCTTTCCCACTTGGTGCCACGCCAGGCACAAAATCAGCCATACGGCTGGAGATGCGTCCCACACCGAAAGAGACAGCAGGGAAAACTATGCCTTGTTCTAAAGACCTTTGGGAACCGCTTGCGTAGCCCCACACACCTGGGGGCTGCGGGCTTTCCTGCTGCCTTCAGCCTCGACACCACCCTTTCCCACTTGGCGCCGCACCAGGCACAAAAATGGCCATGCGGCTGGAGATGGGTCCCCCGCCCAAAGAGCCAGCAGGGAAAACTATGCCTTGTTCTAAAGCTCTTTGGGAACCGCTTGCGTAGCCCCACAGACCTGGGGGCTGCGGGCTTTCCTGCTGCCTTCAGCCTCCACACCACCCTTTCCCACTTGGTGACACGCCAGGCACAAAAACAGCCATACGGCTGGAGATGGGTCCCCCACCCAAGGAGCCAGCAGGGAAAAAAATGCCTTGTTCTAAAGCTCTTAGGGAACCGCTTGCGTAGCCCCACAGACCTGGGGGCTGCAGGCTTTCCTGCTGCCTTCAGTCTCAAAAACACCCTTTCCCAATTGGCGTCGCGCCAGGCACAAAAATGGCCATACGGCTGGAGATGGGTCCCCCACCCAAGGAGCCAGCAGGGAAAAAAATGCCTTGTTCTAAAGCTCTGTGGGAACCGCTTGCGTAGCCCCACAGACCTGGGGGCTGCAGGCTTTCCTGCTGCCTTCAGCCTCAAAACCACCCTTTCCCACTTGGCGCCACGCCAGGCACAAAAATGGCCATACGGCTGGAGATGGGTCACCCGCCCAAGGAGCCAGCAGGGAAAACTAGGCCTTGTTCTGAAGCTATTTGGGAACCTCTTGCGTAGCCCCACAGACCTTGGGGCTGCGGGCTTTCCTGCTGCCTTCAGCCTCCACACCACTCTTTCCCACTTGGCGCCGCACCAGGCACAAAAACAGCCATACGGCTGGAGATTTGTCCCCCGCTCAAAGACCCAGCAGGGAAAAGTAGGCCTTGTTCTAAAGCTCTTTGGGAACCGCTTGCGTAGCCCCACAGACCTGGGGGCTGCGGGCTTTCCTGCTGCCTTCAGCCTTGACACCACCCTTTCCCACTTGGCATCGCGCCAGGCACAAAAATGGCTATACGGCTTGAGATGGGTCCCCCGCCAAAGGAGACAGCAGGGGAAACTATGCCTTGTTCTAAAGCTCTTTAGGGAACCTCTTGCGTAGCCCCACAGACCTGGGGGCTGCGGGCTTTTCTGCTGCCTTCAGCCTCAATACTACGCTTTCCCACTAGGTGTCCCTCCAGGCACAAAAATGGCCATACGGCTGGAGATGGGTCCCCCGCCCAAGGAACCAGCAGGAAAACTATGCCTTGTTCTAAAGCTCTTTGGGAACCGCTTGCGTAGCCCCACAGACCAGGGGCTGCGACCTTTCCTGCTGCCTTCAGCCTCCACACCACCCTTTTCCGCTTGGTGCCACGCCAGGCACAAAAACAGCCATACGGCTGGAGATGCGTCCCACGCCGAAAGAGCCAGCAGGGAAAACTATGCCTTGTTCTAAAGACCTTTGGGAACCGCTTGCGTAGCCGCACACACCTGGGGGCTGCGGGCTTTCCTGCTGCCTTCAGCCTCGACACCACCGTTTCCCACTTGGCGCCGCACCAGGCACAAAAATGGCTATACGGCTGAAGATGGGTCCCCCACCCACGGAACCAGCAGGGAAAAATATGCCTTGTTCTAAAGCTCTTTGGGAACCGCTTGCGTAGCCCCACAGACCTGGGGGCTGCGGGCTTTCCTGCTGCCTTCAGCCTCCACACCACTCTTTCCCACTTGGTGCCACGCCAGGCACAAAAACAGCCATACGGCTGGAGATGTGTCCCCCGCTCAAAGACCCAGCAGGGAAAATTAGGCCTTGTTCTAAAGCTCTTTGGGAACCGCTTGCGTAGCACCCACCGACCTGGGGGTTGCAGGCTTTCCTGCTGCCTTCAGCCTCAATACTACGCTTTCCCACTAGGTGTCCCTCCAGGCACATTAATGGCCATGCGGCTGGAGATGGGTCCCCCGCCCAAAGAGCCAGCAGGGAAAACTATGCCTTGTTCTAAAGCTCTTTTGGAACCGCTTGCGTAGCCCCACAGACCTGGGGGCTGCGGGCTTTCCTGCTGCCTTCAGCCTCGACACCACCCTTTCCCACTTGGCGCCACACCAGGCACAAATATGGCCATACGGCTGGAGATGTGTCCCCCGCTCAAAGACCCAGCAGGGAAAACTAGGCCTTGTTCTAAAGCTCTTTTGGAACCGCTTGCGTAGCACCCACAGACCTGGGGGCTGCGGGCTTTTCTACTGCCTTCAGCCTCAACACCACCCTTTCCCACTTGGCGCCACACCAGGTATAAAAATGGCTATACGGCTGGAGATGGGTCCGCCACCCAAGGAGCCAGCAGAGTAAAGTAGGCCTTGTTCTAAAGCTCTTTGGGAACCGCTTGCATAGCCCCACAGACCTGGGGGCTGCGGGCTTTCCTGCTGCTTTCAGCCTCGACACCATCCTTTCCCACTTGTGCCGCGCCAGGCACAAAAATGGCTATACGGCTGGAGATGGGTCCCCCGCCCAAAGAGCCAGCAGGGAAAACTATGCCTTGTTCTAAAGCTCTTTGGGAACCACTTGCGTAGCCCCACACACCTGGTGGCTGCGGGCTTGTCTGCTGCCTTCAGCCTCGACACCACCCTTTCCCATTTGGCGTCGCGACAGGACAAAAATGGCCATATGGCTGGAGATGGGTCGCCCGCCCAAGGAGCCAGCAGGGAAAAAAATGCCTTGTTCTAAAGCTCTGTGGGAACCGCTTGCGTAGCCCCACAGACCTGGGGGCTGCAGGCTTTCCTGCTGCCTTCAGTCTCAAAAACACCTTTCCCACTTGGCGTCGCGCCAGGCACAAAAATGGCCATACGGCTGGAGATGGGTCCCCCACCCAAGGAGCCAGCAGGGAAAAAAATGCCTTGTTCTAAAGCTCTGTGGGAACCGCTTGCGTAGCCCCACAGACCTGGGGGCTGCAGGCTTTCCTGCTGCCTTCAGCCTCCACACCACCCTTTCCCACTTGGCGCCACGCCAGGCACAAAAATGGCCATACGGCTGGAGATGGGTCACCCGCCCAAGGAGCCAGCAGGGAAAACTAGGCCTTGTTCTGAAGCTATTTGGGAACCTCTTGCGTAGCCCCACAGACCTGGGGGCTGCGGGCTTTCCTGCTGCCTTCAGCCTCCACACCACTCTTTCCCACTTGGCGCCGCACCAGGCACAAAAACAGCCATACGGCTGGAGATTTATCCCCCGCTCAAAGACCCAGCAGGGAAAAGTAGGCCTTGTTCTAAAGCTCTTTGGGAACCGCTTGCGTAGCCCCACAGACCTGGGGGCTGCGGGCTTTCCTGCTGCCTTCAGCCTTGACACCACCCTTTCCCACTTGGCATCGCGCCAGGCACAAAAATGGCTATACGGCTTGAGATGGGTCCCCCGCCAAAGGAGACAGCAGGGGAAACTATGCCTTGTTCTAAAGCTCTTTAGGGAACCTCTTGCGTAGCCCCACAGACCTGGGGGCTGCGGGCTTTTCTGCTGCCTTCAGCCTCAATACTACGCTTTCCCACTAGGTGTCCCTCCAGGCACAAAAATGGCCATACGGCTGGAGATGGGTCCCCCGCCCAAGGAACCAGCAGGAAAACTATGCCTTGTTCTAAAGCTCTTTGGGAACCGCTTGCGTAGCCCCACAGACCAGGGGCTGTGACCTTTCCTGCTGCCTTCAGCCTCCACACCACCCTTTTCCGCTTGGTGCCACGCCAGGCACAAAAACAGCCT
This sequence comes from Chroicocephalus ridibundus, assembly GCF_963924245.1. Lineage (NCBI taxonomy): Eukaryota > Metazoa > Chordata > Aves > Charadriiformes > Laridae > Chroicocephalus > Chroicocephalus ridibundus. The sequence goes on from NW_026961739.1 coordinate 337,206, forward strand.
TACGGCTGGAGATGCGTCCCACACCGAAAGAGCCAGCAGGGAAAACTATGCCTTGTTCTTAAGACCTTTGGGAACCGCTTGCGTAGCCGCACACACCTGGGGGCTGCGGGCTTTCCTGCTGCCTTCACCCTCGACACCACCGTTTCCCACTTGGCGCCGCACCAGGCACAAAAATGGCTATACGGCTGGAGATGGGTCCCCCACCCACGGAACAAGCAGGGAAAAATATGCCTTGTTCTAAAGCTCTTTGGGAACTGCTTGCGTAGCCCCACAGACCTGGGGGCTGCAGGCTTTCCTGCTGCCTTCAGCCTCGACACCACCCTTTCCTACTTGGCGCCACGCCAGGCACAAAAATGGCCATACGGCTGGAGATGTGTCCCCCGCCCAAAGAGCCAGCAGGGAAAACTATGCCTTGTTCTAAAGCTCTTTGGGAACCACTTGCGTAGCCCCACACACCTGGCGGCTGCGGGCTTTTCTGCTGCCTTCAGCCTCGACACCACCCTTTCCCACTTGGCGTCGCGTCAGGACAAAAATGGACATATAGCTGGAGATGGGTCACCCGCACAAGGAGCCAGCAGGGAAAACAATGCCTTCTTCTAAAGCTCTTTGGGAACCGCTTGCGTAGCACCCACAGACCTGGGGGCTGCGGGCTTTCCTGCTGCCTTCAGCCTCAAAAACACCCTTTTCCACTTGGCGCCGCACCAGGCACAAAAATGGCCATACGGCTGGAGATGGGTCCCCCACCCAAGGAACCAGCAGGGAAAAATATGCCTTGTTCTAAAGCTCTTTGGGAACCGCTTGCGTAGCCCCACAGACCTCGGGGCTGCGGGCTTTCCTGCTGCCTTCAGCCTCCACACCACTCTTTCCCACTTGGTGCCACGCCAGGCACAAAAACAGCCATACGGCTGGAGATGTGTCCCCCGCTCAAAGACCCAGCAGGGAAAACTAGGCCTTGTTCTAAAGCTCTTTGGGAACCGCTTGCGTAGCACCCACAGACCTGGGGGCTGCAGGCTTTCCTGCTGCCTTCAGCCTTAATACTACTCTTTCCCACTAGGTGTCGCTCCAGGCACAATAATGGCCATGCGGCTGGAGATGGGTCCCCCGCCCAAAGAGCCAGCAGGGAAAACTATGCTTTGTTCTAAAGCTCTTTGGGAACCGCTTGCGTAGCCCCACAGACCTGGGGGCTGCAGGCTTTCCTGCTGCCTTCAGCCTCGACACCACCCTTTCCTACTTGGCGCCACGCCAGGCACAAAAATGGCCATACGGCTGGAGATGTGTCCCCCGCTCAAAGACCCAGCAGGGAAAACTATGCCGTGTTCTAAAGCTCTTTGGGAACCGCTTGCGTAGCCCCACAGACCTGGGGGCTGCGGGCTTTTCTACTGCCTTCAGCCTCCACACCACCCTTTCCAACTTGGCGCCACGCCAGGTATAAAAATGGCCATACAGCTGGAGATGTGTCCCCTGCCCAAAGACCCAGCAGGGAAAACTAGGCCTTGTTCTAAAGCTCTTTGGGAACCGCTTGCGTAGCACCCACAGACCTCGGGGCTGCAAGCTTTCCTGCTGCCTTCAGCCTCGACACCACCCTTTCCCACTTGGCGCCGCGCCAGGCACAAAAATGACCATACGGATGGAGATTTGTCCCACGCCCAAGGAGCCAGCAGGGAAAACCAGGCCTTGTTCTAAAGCTCTTTGGGAACCTCTTGCATAGCCCCACAGACTTGGGGGCTGCGGGCTTTCCTGCTGCCTTCAGCCTCGACACCACCCTTTCCCACTTGTGCCACGCCAGGCACAAAAATGGCTATACGGCTGGAGATGGGTCCCCCACCCAAGGTGCCAGCAGAGTAAACTATGCCTTGTTCTAAAGCTCTTTGGGAACCGCTTGCATAGCCCCACAGACTTGGGGGCTGCGGGCTTTCCTGCTGCCTTCAGCCTCGACACCACCCTTTCCACTTGGAGTCGCGCCAGGCACAAAAATGGCCATATGGCTGGAGATGGGTCCGCCACACAAGGAGCCAGCAGGGAAAACAACGCCTTCTTCTAAAGCTCTTAGGGCACCTCTTGCGTAGCCCTACAGACCTGGGGCTGCAAGCTTTCCTGCTGCCTTCAGCCTCGACACCACCCTTTCCCACTTGGCGCCGCGCTAGGCACAAAAATGGCCATATGGCTGGAGATGCGTCCCCCGCCCAAGGAGCCAGCAGGGAAAACAATGCCTTCTTCTAAAGCTCTTTTGGAACCGCTTGCGTAGCACCCACAGACCTGGGGGCTGCAGGCTTTCCTGCTGCCTTCAGCCTCAATACTACGCTTTCCCACTAGGTGTCGCTCCAGGCACAAAAATGGCCATACGGCTTAAGATGGGTCCCCCTCCCAAGGAACCAGCAGGGAAAACTATGCCTTGTTCTAAAGCTCTATGGGAACCGCTTTCGTAGCCCCACAGACCAGGGGCTGCAACCTTTCCTGCTGCCTTCAGCCTCCACACCACCCTTTCCCACTTGGTGCCACGCCAGGCACAAAAACAGCCATACGGCTGGAGATGCGTCCCACACCGAAAGAGCCAGCAGGGAAAACTATGCCTTATTCTAAAGCCCTTTGGGAACAGCTTGCGTAGCCCCACACACCTGGGGGCTGCGGGCTTTCCTGCTGCCTTCAGCCTCAACACCACTCTTTCCCACTTGGTGCCACGCCAGGCACAAAAACAGCCATACGGCTATAGATGTGTCCCCCGCTCAGAGACCCAGCAGGGAAAACTAGGCCTTGTTCTAAAGCTCTTTGGGAACCGCTTGCGTAGCACCCACAGACCTGGGGGTTGCAGGCTTTCCTGCTGCCTTCAGCCTCAATACTACGCTTTCCCACTAGGTGTCGCTCCAGGCACAATAATTGCCATGCGGCTGGAGATGGGTCCCCCGCCCAAAGAGCCAGCAGGGAAAACTATGCCTTGTTCTAAAGCTCTTTGGGAACCGCTTGCGTAGCACCCACAGACTTGGGGGCTGCGGGCTTTTCTACTGCCTTCAGCCTCCACACCACCCTTTCCCACTTGGCGCCACGCCAGGTATAAAAATGGCCATACGGCTGGAGATGTGTCCCCTGCCCAAAGACCCAGCAGGGAAAACTAGGCCTTGTTCTAAAGCTCTTTGGGAACCGCTTGCGTAGCACCCAGAGACCTCGGGGCTGCAAGCTTTCCTGCTGCCTTCAGCCTCGACACCACCCTTTCCCACTTGGCGCCGCGCCAGGCACAAAAATGACCATACGGATGGAGATGGGTCACCTGCCCAATGAGCCAGCAGGGAAAACCAGGCTTTGTTCTAAAGCTCTTTGGGAACCTCTTGCGTAGCCCCACAGACCTGGGGGCTGGGGGCTTTCCTGCTGCCTTCAGCCTCCACACCACCCTTTCCCACTTGGCGCCGCGCCAGGCACAAAAATGGCTATACGGCTGGAGATGGGTCGCCCGCACAAGGAGCCAGCAGGGAAAACTAGGCCTTCTTCTAAAGCTCTTTGGGAACCACTTGCGTAGCCCCACAGACCTGGGGGCTGCGGGCTTTCCTGCTGCCTTCAGCCTCGACACCACCCTTTCTCACTTGTTGCCACGCCAGGCACAAAAACAGCCATACGGCTGGAGATGCGTCCCACGCCGAAAGAGCCAGCAGGGAAAACTAGGCCTTGTTTAAAGTTCTTTGGGAACTGCTTGCGTAGCCCCACACACCTGGGGGCTGCGGGCTTTCCTGCTGCCTTCAGCCTCAAAAACACCCTTTCCCACTTGGCGTCGCGCCAGGCACAAAAATGGCTATACGGCTTGAGATGCGTCCCACACCGAAAGAGCCAGCAGGGAAAACTATGCCTTGTTCTAAAGCTCTTTGGGAACCGCTTGCGTAGCCGCACACACCTGGGGGCTGCGGGCTTTCCTGCTGCCTTCAGCCTCAATACTACGCTTTCCCACTAGGTGTCCCTCCAGGCACAAAAATGGCCATACGGCTGGAGATGGGTCCCCCGCCCAAGGAACCAGCAGGAAAAATACGCCTTGTTCTAAAGCTCTTTGGGAACCGCTTGCGTAGCCCCACAGACCAGGGGCTGCGACCTTTCCTGCTGCCTTCAGCCTCCACACCACCCTTTTCCGCTTGGTGCCACGCCAGGCACAAAAACAGCCATACGGCTGGAGATGGGTCCCCCGCCCAAAGAGCCAGCAGGGAAAACTATGCCTTGTTCTAAAGCTCTTTGGGAACCGCTTGCGTAGCCGCACACACCTGGGGGCTGCGGGCTTTCCTGCTGCCTTCAGCCTCCACACCACCCTTTCCCACTTGGCGCCACACCAGGCACAAATATGGCCATACGGCTGGAGATGTGTCCCCCGCTCAAAGACCCAGCAGGGAAAACTAGGCCTTGTTCTAAAGCTCTTTGGGAACCGCTTGCGTAGCACCCACAGACCTGGGGGCTGCGGGCTTTTCTACTGCCTTCAGCCTCCACACCACCCTTTCCCACTTGGCGCCACACCAGGTATAAAAATGGCGATACGGCTGGAGATGGGTCACCCGCCCAAGGAGCCAGCAGGGAAAACTAGGCCTTGTTCTAAAGGTATTTGGGAACCTCTTGCGTAGCCCCACAGACCTGGGGGCTGCGGGCTTTCCTGCTGCCTTCAGCCTCCACACCACCCTTTCCCACTTGGCGCCGCGCCAGGCACAAAAATGGCTATACGGCTGGAGATGGGTCCGCCACCCAAGGAGCCAGCAGAGTAAACTAGGCCTTGTTCTAAAGCTCTTTGGGAACCGCTTGCATAGCCCCACAGACCTGGGGGCTGCGGGCTTTCCTGCTGCTTTCAGCCTCGACACCACCCTTTCCCACTTGTGCCACGCCAGGCACAAAAATGGCTATATGGCTGGAGATGGGTCCCCCGCCCAAAGAGCCAGCAGGGAAAACTATGCCTTGTTCTAAAGCTCTTTGGGAACCACTTGCGTAGCCCCACACACCTGGCGGCTGCGGGCTTTTCTGCTGCCTTCAGCCTCGACACCACCCTTTCCCACTTGGCGTCGCGCCAGGACAAAAATGGCCATATGGCTGGAGATGGGTCGCCCGCCCAAGGAGCCAGCAGGGAAAACAATGCTTTCTTCTAAAGCTCTTTGGGAACCGCTTGCGTAGCACCCACAGACCTGGGGGCTGCGGGCTTTCCTGCTGCCTTCAGCCTCAAAAACACCCTTTTCCACTTGGCGCCGCACCAGGCACAAAAATGGCCATACGGCTGGAGATGGGTCACCCACCCAAGGAACCAGCAGGGAAAAATATGCCTTGTTCTAAAGCTCTTAGGAAACCGCTTGCGTAGCCCCACAGACCTGGGGGCTGCGGGCTTTCCTGCTGCCTTCAGCCTCCACACCACTCTTTCCCACTTGGTGCCACGCCAGGCACAAAAACAGCCATACGGCTGGAGTTGTGTCCCCCGCTCAAAGACCCAGCAGGGAAAACTAGGCCTTGTTCTAAAGCTCTTTGGGAACCGCTTGCGTAGCACCCACAGACCTGGGGGCTGCGGGCTTTTCTACTGCCTTCAGCCTCCACACCACCCTTTCCCACTTGGCGCCACACCAGGTATAAAAATGGCGATACGGCTGGAGATGGGTCACCCGCCCAAGGAGCCAGCAGGGAAAACTAGGCCTTGTTCTAAAGGTATTTGGGAACCTCTTGCGTAGCCCCACAGACCTGGGGGCTGCGGGCTTTCCTGCTGCCTTCAGCCTCCACACCACCCTTTCCCACTTGGCGCCGCGCCAGGCACAAAAATGGCTATACGGCTGGAGATGGGTCCGCCACCCAAGGAGCCAGCAGAGTAAACTAGGCCTTGTTCTAAAGCTCTTTGGGAACCGCTTGCATAGCCCCACAGACCTGGGGGCTGCGGGCTTTCCTGCTGCTTTCAGCCTCGACACCACCCTTTCCCACTTGTGCCACGCCAGGCACAAAAATGGCTATATGGCTGGAGATGGGTCCCCCGCCCAAAGAGCCAGCAGGGAAAACTATGCCTTGTTCTAAAGCTCTTTGGGAACCACTTGCGTAGCCCCACACACCTGGCGGCTGCGGGCTTTTCTGCTGCCTTCAGCCTCGACACCACCCTTTCCCACTTGGCGTCGCGCCAGGACAAAAATGGCCATATGGCTGGAGATGGGTCGCCCGCCCAAGGAGCCAGCAGGGAAAACAATGCTTTCTTCTAAAGCTCTTTGGGAACCGCTTGCGTAGCACCCACAGACCTGGGGGCTGCGGGCTTTCCTGCTGCCTTCAGCCTCAAAAACACCCTTTTCCACTTGGCGCCGCACCAGGCACAAAAATGGCCATACGGCTGGAGATGGGTCACCCACCCAAGGAACCAGCAGGGAAAAATATGCCTTGTTCTAAAGCTCTTAGGAAACCGCTTGCGTAGCCCCACAGACCTGGGGGCTGCGGGCTTTCCTGCTGCCTTCAGCCTCCACACCACTCTTTCCCACTTGGTGCCACGCCAGGCACAAAAACAGCCATACGGCTGGAGTTGTGTCCCCCGCTCAAAGACCCAGCAGGGAAAACTAGGCCTTGTTCTAAAGCTCTTTGGGAACCGCTTGCGTAGCACCCACAGACCTGGGGGCTGCAGGCTTTCCTGCTGCCTTCAGCCTTAATACTACTCTTTCCCACTAGGTGTCGCTCCAGGCACAATAATGGCCATGCGGCTGGAGATGGGTCCCCCGCCCAAAGAGCCAGCAGGGAAAACTATGCCTTGTTCTAAAGCTCTTTGGGAACCGCTTGCGTAGCCCCACAGACCTGGGGGCTGCAGGCTTTCCTGCTGCCTTCAGCCTCCACACCACCCTTTCCCACTTGGCGCCACGCGAGATATAAAAATGGCCATACGGCTGGAGATGTGTCCCCTGCCCAACGACCCAGCAGGGAAAACTAGGCCTTGTTCTAAAGCTCTTTGGGAACCGCTTGCGTAGCACCCACAGACCTGGGGGCTGCGGGCTTTTCTACTGCCTTCAGCCTCCACACCACCCTTTCCCACTTGGCGCCACACCAGGTATAAAAATGGCGATACGGCTGGAGATGGGTCACCCGCCCAAGGAGCCAGCAGGGAAAACTAGGCCTTGTTCTAAAGGTATTTGGGAACCTCTTGCGTAGCCCCACAGACCTGGGGGCTGCGGGCTTTCCTGCTGCCTTCAGCCTCCACACCACCCTTTCCCACTTGGCGCCGCGCCAGGCACAAAAATGGCTATACGGCTGGAGATGGGTCCGCCACCCAAGGAGCCAGCAGAGTAAACTAGGCCTTGTTCTAAAGCTCTTTGGGAACCGCTTGCATAGCCCCACAGACCTGGGGGCTGCGGGCTTTCCTGCTGCTTTCAGCCTCGACACCACCCTTTCCCACTTGTGCCACGCCAGGCACAAAAATGGCTATATGGCTGGAGATGGGTCCCCCGCCCAAAGAGCCAGCAGGGAAAACTATGCCTTGTTCTAAAGCTCTTTGGGAACCACTTGCGTAGCCCCACACACCTGGCGGCTGCGGGCTTTTCTGCTGCCTTCAGCCTCGACACCACCCTTTCCCACTTGGCGTCGCGCCAGGACAAAAATGGCCATATGGCTGGAGATGGGTCGCCCGCCCAAGGAGCCAGCAGGGAAAACAATGCTTTCTTCTAAAGCTCTTTGGGAACCGCTTGCGTAGCACCCACAGACCTGGGGGCTGCGGGCTTTCCTGCTGCCTTCAGCCTCAAAAACACCCTTTTCCACTTGGCGCCGCACCAGGCACAAAAATGGCCATACGGCTGGAGATGGGTCACCCACCCAAGGAACCAGCAGGGAAAAATATGCCTTGTTCTAAAGCTCTTAGGAAACCGCTTGCGTAGCCCCACAGACCTGGGGGCTGCGGGCTTTCCTGCTGCCTTCAGCCTCCACACCACTCTTTCCCACTTGGTGCCACGCCAGGCACAAAAACAGCCATACGGCTGGAGTTGTGTCCCCCGCTCAAAGACCCAGCAGGGAAAACTAGGCCTTGTTCTAAAGCTCTTTGGGAACCGCTTGCGTAGCACCCACAGACCTGGGGGCTGCAGGCTTTCCTGCTGCCTTCAGCCTTAATACTACTCTTTCCCACTAGGTGTCGCTCCAGGCACAATAATGGCCATGCGGCTGGAGATGGGTCCCCCGCCCAAAGAGCCAGCAGGGAAAACTATGCCTTGTTCTAAAGCTCTTTGGGAACCGCTTGCGTAGCCCCACAGACCTGGGGGCTGCAGGCTTTCCTGCTGCCTTCAGCCTCCACACCACCCTTTCCCACTTGGCGCCACGCGAGATATAAAAATGGCCATACGGCTGGAGATGTGTCCCCTGCCCAACGACCCAGCAGGGAAAACTAGGCCTTGTTCTAAAGCTCTTTGGGAACCGCTTGCGTAGCACCCAGAGACCTCGGGGCTGCAAGCTTTCCTGCTGCCTTCAGCCTCGACACCACCCTTTCCCACTTGGCGCTGCGCCAGGCACAAAAATGACCATACGGATGGAGATGGGTCACCTGCCCAATGAGCCAGCAGGGAAAACCAGGCTTTGTTCTAAAGCTCTTTGGGAACCGCTTGCATAGCCCCACAGACCTGGGGGCTGCGGGTTTCCTGCTGCCTTCAGCCTCCACACCACTCTTTCCCACTTGGCGCCGCACCAGGCACAAAAACAGCCATACGGCTGGAGATTTGTCCCCCGCTCAAAGACCCAGCAGGGAAAAGTAGGCCTTGTTCTAAAGCTCTTTGGGAACCGCTTGCGTAGCCCCACAGACCTGGGGGCTGCGGGCTTTCCTGCTGCCTTCAGCCTTGACACCACCCTTTCCCACTTGGCATCGCGCCAGGCACAAAAATGGCTATAAGGCTTGAGATGGGTCCCCCGCCAAAGGAGCCAACAGGGGAAACTATGCCTTGTTCTAAAGCTCTTTAGGGAACCTCTTGCGTAGCCCCACAGACCTGGGGGCTGCGGGCTTTTCTGCTGCCTTCAGCCTCAATACTACGCTTTCCCACTAGGTGTCCCTCCAGGCACAAAAATGGCCATACGGCTGGAGATGGGTCCCCCGCCTAAGGAACCAGCAGGAAAACTATGCCTTGTTCTAAAACTCTTTGGGAACCGCTTGCGTAGCCCCACAGACCAGGGGCTGCGACCTTTCCTGCTGCCTTCAGCCTCCACACCACCCTTTTCCGCTTGGTGCCACGCCAGGCACAAAAACAGCCATACGGCTGGAGATGCGTCCCACACCGAAAGAGCCAGCAGGGAAAACTATGCCTTGTTCTTAAGACCTTTGGGAACCGCTTGCGTAGCCGCACACACCTGGGGGCTGCGGGCTTTCCTGCTGCCTTCACCCTCGACACCACCGTTTCCCACTTGGCGCCGCACCAGGCACAAAAATGGCTATACGGCTGGAGATGGGTCCCCCACCCACGGAACCAGCAGGGAAAAATATGCCTTGTTCTAAAGGTCTTTGGGTACCGCTTGCGTAGCCCCACAGACCTGGGGGCTGCGGGCTTTCCTGCTGCCTTCAGCCTCCACACCACTCTTTCCCACTTGGTGCCACGCCAGGCACAAAAACAGCCATACGGCTGGAGATGTGTCCCCCGCTCAAAGACCCAGCAGGGAAAATTAGGCCTTGTTCTAAAGCTCTTTGGGAACCGTTTGCGTAGCACCCACAGACCTGGGGGTTGCAGGCTTTCCTGCTGCCTTCAGCCTCAATACTACGCTTTCCCACTAGGTGTCGCTCCAGGCACAATAATGGCCATGCGGCTGGAGATGGGTCCCCCGCCCAAAGAGCCAGCAGGGAAAACTATGCCTTGTTCTAAAGCTCTTTGGGAACCGCTTGCGTAGCCCCACAGACCTGGGGGCTGCGGGCTTTCCTGCTGCCATCAGCCTCCACACCACCCTTTCCCACTTGGCGCCACACCAGGCACAAATATGGCCATACGGCTGGAGATGTATCCCCCGCTCAAAGACCCAGCAGGGAAAACTAGGCCTTGTTCTAAAGCTCTTTGGGAACCGCTTGCGTAGCACCCACAGACCTGGGGGCTGGGGGCTTTTCTACTGCCTTCAGCCTCCACACCACCCTTTCCCACTTGGCGCCACACCAGGTATAAAAATGGCCATACGGCTGGAGATGGGTCACCCGCCCAAGGAGCCAGCAGGGAAAACTAGGCCTTTTTCTAAAGGTATTTGGGAACCTCTTGCGTAGCCCCACAGACCTGGGGGCTGCGGGCTTTCCTGCTGCCTTCAGCCTCCACACCACCCTTTCCCACTTGGCGCCGCGCCAGGCACAAAAATGGCTATACGGCTGGAGATGGGTCCGCCACCCAAGGAGCCAGCAGAGTAAACTAGGCCTTGTTCTAAAGCTCTTTGGGAACCGCTTGCATAGCCCCACAGACCTGGGGGCTGCGGGCTTTCCTGCTGCTTTCAGCCTCAACACCACCCTTTCCCACTTGTGCCACGCCAGGCACAAAAATGGCTATACGGCTGGAGATGGGTCCCCCGCCCAAAGAGCCAGCAGGGAAAACTATGCTTTGTTCTAAAGCTCTTTGGGAACCACTTGCGTAGCCCCACAAACCTGGCGGCTGCGGGCTTTTCTGCTGCCTTCAGCCTCGACACCACCCTTTCCCACTTGGCGTCGCGCCAGGACAAAAATGGCCATATGGCTGGAGATGGGTCGCCCGCCCAAGGAACCAGCAGGGAAAACAATGCCTTCTTCTAAAGCTCTTTGGGAACCGCTTGCGTAGCACCCACAGACCTGGGGGCTGCGGGCTTTCCTGCTGCCTTCAGCCTCAAAAACACCCTTTTCCACTTGGCGCCGCACCAGGCACAAAAATGGCCATACGGCTGGAGATGGGTCCCCCACCCAAGGAACCAGCAGGGAAAAATATGCCTTGTTCTAAAGCTCTTTGGGAACCGCTTGCATAGCCCCAGAGACCTGGGGGCTGCGGGCTTTCCTGCTGCCTTCAGCCTCCACACCACTCTTTCCCACTTGGTGCCACGCCAGGCACAAAAACAGCCATACGGCTGGAGATGTGTCCCCCGCTCAAAGACCCAGCAGGGAAAACTAGGCCTTGTTCTAAACCTCTTTGGGAACCGCTTGCGTAGCACCCACAGACCTGGGGGCTGCAGGCTTTCCTGCTGCCTTCAGCCTTAATACTACTCTTTCCCACTAGGTGTCGCTCCAGGCACAATAATGGCCATGCAGCTGGAGATGGGTCCCCCGCCCAAAGAGCCAGCAGGGAAAACTATGCCTTGTTCTAAAGCTCTTTGGGAACCGCTTGCGTAGCCCCACAGACCTGGGGGCTGCAGGCTTTCCTGCTGCCTTCAGCCTCGACACCACCCTTTCCTACTTGGCGCCACGCCAGGCACAAAAATGACCATACGGATGGAGATGGGTCACCTGCCCAATGAGCCAGCAGGGAAAACCAGGCTTTGTTCTAAAGCTCTTTGGGAACCTCTTGCGTAGCCCCACAGACCTGGGGGCTGCGGGCTTTCCTGCTGCCTTCAGCCTCCACACCACCCTTTTCCTCTTGGCGCCGCACCAGGCACAAAAATGGCCATACGGCTGAAGATGGGTCCCCCACCCAAGGTGCCAGCAGAGTAAACTAGGCCTTGTTCTAAAGCTCTTTGGGAACCGCTTGCATAGCCCCACAGACCTGGGGGCTGCGGGTTTCCTGCTGCCTTCAGCCTCCACACCACTCTTTCCCACTTGGCGCCGCACCAGGCACAAAAATGGCCATACGGCTGGAGATGGGTCCCCCACCCAAGGAACCAATAGGGAAAAATATGCCTTGTTCTAAAGCTCTTTGGGAACCCCTTGCGTAGCACCCACAGACCTGGGGGCTGCGGGCTTTCCTGCTGCCTTCAGCCTCCACACCACCCTTTCCCACTTGGCGCCGCGCCAGGCACAAATACAGCCATACGGCTGGAGATGTGTCGCCCGCCCAAGGAGCCAGCAGGGAAAACTATGCCGTGTTCTAAAGCTCTTTGGGAACCGCTTGCGAAGCACCCACAGACCTGGGGGCTGCGGGCTTTCTTGGTGCCTTCAGACTCCACACCACCCTTTCCCACTTGGCGCACCGCCAGGCACAAAAATGGCCATATGACTGGAGATGGGTCGCCCGCACAAGGAGCCAGCGGGGAAAACTATGCCTTGTTCTAAAGCTCTGTGGGAACCGCTTGCGTAGCCCCACAGACCTGGGGGCTGCAGGCTTTCCTGCTGCCTTCAGCCTCAAAACCACCCTTTCCCACTTGGCGCCACGCCAGGCACAAAAATGGCCATACGGCTGGAGATGGGTCACCCGCCGAAGGAGCCAGCAGGGAAAACTAGGCCTTGTTCCAAAGCTCTTTGGGAACCGCTTGCGTAGCACCCACAGACCTCGCGGCTTCAAGCTTTCCTGCTGCCTTCAGCCTCGACACCACCCTTTCCCACTTGGCGCCGCGCCAGGCACAAAAATGACCATACGGATGGAGATTTGTCCCACGGCCAAGGAGCCAGCAGAATAAACTTGGCCTTGTTCTAAAGCTCTTTGGGAACCGCTTGCATAGCCCCACAGACTTGGGGGCTGCGGGCTTTCCTGCTGCCTTCAGCCTCGACACCACCCTTTCCCACTTGTGCCACGCCAGGCACAAAAATGGGTATACGGCTGGAGATGGGTCCCCCGCCCAAAGAGCCAGCAGGGAAAACTATGCCTTGTTCTAAAGCTCTTTGGGAACCCCTTGCGTAGCCCCACAGACCTGGGGGCTGCGGGCTTTCCTGCTGCCTTGAGCCTCGACACCACCCTTTCCCACTTGGTGACACGCCAGGCACAAAAATTGCCATATGGCTGGAGATGCGTCCCCCGCACAAGGAGCTAGCAGGGAAAAAATGCCTTCTTCTAAAGCTCTTTGGGAACCGCTTGCGTAGCACCCACAGAGCTGGGGGCTGCAGGCTTTCCTGCTGCCTTCAGCCTCAATACTACGCTTTCCCACTAGGTGTCGCTCCAGGCACAAAAATGGCCATACGGCTGAAGATGGGTCCCCCGCCCAATGAACCAGCAGGGAAAACTATGCCTTGTTCTAAAGCTCTTATGGAACCGCTTGCGTAGCCCCACAGACCTGGGGCTGCGACCTTTCCTGCTGCCTTCAGCCTCCACACCACTCTTTCCCACTTGGTGCCACGCCAGGCACAAAAACAGCCATACGGCTGGAGATGTGTCCCCCGCTCAAAGACCCAGCAGGGAAAACTAGGCCTTGTTCTAAAGCTCTTTGGGAACCGCTTGCGTAGCACCCACAGACCTGGGGGCTGCAGGCTTTCCTGCTGCCTTCAGCCTTAATACTACGCTTTCCCACTAGGTGTCGCTCCAGGCACAATAATGGCCATGCGGCTGGAGATGCGTCCCCCGCCCAAAGAGCCAGCAGGGAAAACTATGCCTTGTTCTAAAGCTCTTTGGGAACCGCTTGCGTAGCCCCACAGACCTGGGGGCTGGGGGCTTTCCTGCTGCCTTCAGCCTCCACACCACCCTTTCCCACTTGTTGCCACGCCAGGCACAAAAACAGCCATACGGCTGGACATGGGTCACCCGCCCAAGGAGCCAGCAGGGAAAACTAGGCCTTGTTCTGAAGCTATTTGGGAACCTCTTGCGTAGCCCCACAGACCTGGGGGCTGCGGGCTTTCCTGCTGCCTTCAGCCTCCACACCACTCTTTCCCACTTGGTGCCACGTCAGGCACAAAAACAGCCATACGGCTGGAGATTTGTCCCCCGCTCCAAGACCCAGCAGGGAAAACTAGGCCTTGTTCTAAAGCTCTTTGGGAACCGCTTGCGTAGCCCCACAGACCTGGGGCTGCAAGCTTTCCTGCTGCCTTCAGCCTCGACACCACCCTTTCCCACTTGGCGCCGCGCTAGGCACAAAAATGGCCATATGGCTGGAGATGCGTCCGCCGCACAAGGAGCCAGCAGGGAAAACAATGCCTTCTTCTAAAGCTCTACGGGAACCGCTTGCGTAGCCCCACAGACCAGGGGCTGCGACCTTTCCTGCTGCCTTCAGCCTCCACACCACCCTTTCCCGCTTGGTGCCACGGAAGGCACAAAAACAGCCTTACAACTGGAGATGCATCCCACACCGAAAAAACCAGCAGGGAAAACTATGCCTTGTTCTAAAGCCCTTTGGGAACCGCTTGCGTAGCCCCACACACCTGGGGGCTGCGGGCTTTCCTGCTGCCTTCAGCCTCGACACCACCCTTTCCCACTTGGCGCCGCACCAGGCACAAAAATGGCCATACGGCTGGAGATGGGTCCCCCACCCACGGAAGCAGCAGGGAAAACTATGCCTTGTTCTAAAGCCCTTTGGGAACCGCTTGCGTAGCCCCACACACCTGGGGGCTGCAGGCTTTCCTGCTGCCTTCAGCCTCCACACCACCCTTTCCCACTTGGCGCCGCACCAGGCACAAAAATGGCCATACGGCTGGAGATGGGTCCCCCACCCACGGAACCAGCAGGGAAAACTATGCCTTGTTCTAAAGCTCTTTTGGAACCGCTTGCGTAGCCCCACAGACCTGGGGGCTGCGGGCTTTCCTGCTGCCTTCAGCCTCCACACCACTCTTTCCCACTTGGTGCCACGCCAGGCACAAAAACAGCCATACGGCTGGAGATGTGTCCCCCGTTCAAAGAGCCAGCAGGGAAAACTAGGCCTTGTTCTAAAGCTCTTTGGGAACCGCTTGCGTAGCACCCACAGACCTGGGGGCTGCAGGCTTTCCTGGTGCCTTCAGCCTCCACACCACCCTTTCCCACTAGGTGTCGCTCCAGGCACAAAAATGGCCATACGGCTGAAGATGGGTCCCCCTCCCAAGGAACCAGCAGGGAAAACTATGCCTTGTTCTAAAGCTCTATGGGAACCGCTTGATTAGCCCCATAGACCAGGGGCTGAGACCTTTCCTGCTACCTTCAACCTCCAAACCACCCTTTCCCACTTGGTGCCACGCCAGGCACAAAAACAGCCATACGGCTGGAGATGCGTCCCACACCGAAAGAGCCAGCAGGGAAAACTATGCCTTGTTCTAAAGCCCTTTGGGAACCGCTTGCGTAGCCCCTCACACCTGGGGGCTGCGGGCTTTCCTGCTGCCTTCAGCCTCGACACCACCCTTTCCCACTTGGCGCCGCACCAGGCACAAAAATGGCCATACAGTTGGAGATGGGTCCCCCACCCACGGAAACAGCAGGGAAAAATATGCCTTGTTCTAAAGCTCTTTGGGAACTGCTTGCGTAGCCCCACAGACCTGGGGGCTGCGGGCTTTCCTGCTGCCTTCAGCCTCCACACCACTCTTTCCCACTTGGTGCCACGCCAGGCACAAAAACAGCCATACGGCTATAGATGTGTCCCCCGCTCAAAGACCCAGCAGGGAAAACTAGGCCTTGTTCTAAAGCTCTTTGGGAATCACTTGCGTAGCACCCACAGACCTGGGGGTTGCAGGCTTTCCTGCTGCCTTCAGCCTCAATACTACGCTTTCCCACTAGGTGTCGCTCCAGGCACAATAATGGCCATGCGGCTGGAGATGGGTCCCCCGCCCAAAGAGCCAGCAGGGAAAACTATGCCTTGTTCTAAAGCTCTTTGGGAACCGCTTGCGTAGCACCCACAGACCTCGGGGCTGCAAGCTTTCCTGCTGCCTTCAGCCTCGACACCACCCTTTCCCACTTGGCGCCGCGCCAGGCACAAAAATGGCCATACGGATGGAGATTTATCCCATGCCCAAGGAGCCAGCAGGGAAAACCAGGCCTTGTTCTAAAGCTCTTTGGGAACCTCTTGCGTAGCCCCACAGACCTGGGGGCTGCGGGCTTTCCTGCTGCCTTCAGCCTCCACACCACCCTTTCCCACTTGGCGCCGCGCCAGGCACAAAAATGGCTATACGGCTGGAGATGGGTCCGCCACCCAAGGAGCCAGCAGAGTAAACTAGGCCTTGTTCTAAAGCTCTTTGGGAACCGCTTGCGTAGCCCCACAGACCTTGGGGCTGCGGGCTTTCCTTCTGCCTTTAGCCTCGATACCACCCTTTCCCACTTGGCGTCGCGCCAGGCACAAAAATGGCCATATGGCTGGAGATGGGTCGCGCGCCCAAGGAGCCAGCAGGGAAAACAATGCCTTCTTCTAAAGCTCTTTGGGAACCGCTTGCGTAGCCCCACAGACCTGGGGGCTGCGGGCTTTCCTGCTGCCTTCAGCCTCGACACCACCCTTTCCCACTTGGTGCCACGCCAGGCACAAAAACAGCCATATGACTGGAGATAGGTCCCCCGCCCAAAGAGCCAGCAGGGAAATCTATGCCTTGTTCTAAAGCTCTTTTGGAAACGCTTGCGTAGCCCCAGAGACCTGGGGGCTGCGGGCTTTCCTGCTGCCTTCAGCCTCGACACCACCCTTTCCCACTTGGCGCTGCGCCAGGCACAAAAATGGCCATATGGCTGGAGATGCGTCCCCCGCACAAGGAGCCAGCAGAGAAAACAATGCCTTCTTCTAAAGCTCTTTGGGAACCGCTTGCGTAGCACCCACAGACCTGGGGGCTGCAGGCTTTCCTGCTGCCTTCAGCCTCAATACTACGCTTTCCCACTAGGTGTCACTCCAGGCACAAAAATGGCCATACGGCTGGAGATGGGTCCCCGCACAAGGAGCCAGCAGGGAAAACTATGCCTTGTTCTAAAGCTATTTGGGAATCCCTTGCGTAGACCCACAGACCTGGGGGCTGAGGGATTTCCAGCTGCCTTCAACCTTGACATGACCCTTTCCCACTTGGTGCCGCGCCAGGCACAAAAATGGCTATACGGCTGAAGATAGGTCCCCCGCCCAAGGAGCCAGCAGGAAAAACTAGGCCTTGTTCTAAAGCTATTTGGGAACCTCTTGCGTAGCCCCACAGACCTGGGGCTGCGAGCTTTCCTGCTGCCTTCAGCCTCGACACCACCCTTTCCCACTTGGCGCCGCGCCAGGCACAAAAATGGCCATACGGCTGGAGATGGGTCCCCCAACCAAGGAGCCAGCAGGAAAACTATGCCTTGTTCTAAAGCTCTTTGGGAACCGATTGCGTAGCCCCACAGACCTGGGGGCTGCGGGCTTTCCTGCTGCCTTCAGCCTCGACACCACCCTTTCCCACTTGGCGGCGCGCCAGGCACAAAAATGGCTATACGGCTGGAGATGGGTCCCCCGCCCAAAGAGCCAGCAGGTAAATCTATGCCTTGTTCTAAAGCTATTTGGGAACCTCTTGCGTAGCCCCACAGACCTGGGGGCTGCGGGCCTTCCTGCTGCCTTCAGCCTCGACACCACCCTTTCCCACTTGGCGCCGCGCCAGGCTCAGAAATGGGCATACGGGTCGAGGTAGGTCTACCGCTCAAAGAGCCAGCAGAGAAAACTATGCCTTGTTCTAAAACTCTTTGGGAAACGCTTGCGTAGACCCACAGACCTGGGGGCTGCGGGCTTTCCTGCTGCCTTCAGCCTCCACACCACCCTTTCCCACTTGGCGCCACGCCAGGCAAAAAAATGGCCATACGGATGGAGATTGGTCCCCCGCCTAAAGACCCAGCAGGGAAAACTAGGCCGTGTTCTAAAGCTCTTTGGGAACCGCTTGCGTAGCACCCACAGACCTGGGGGCTGCGGGCTTTCCTGCTGCCTTCAGCCTCGACACCACCCTTTCCCACTTGGCGTCGCGCCAGGCACAAAAATGGCCATATGGCTGGAGATGGGTCGCCCGCAAAAGGAGCCAGCAGGGAAAACAATGCCTTCTTCTAAAGCTCTTTGGGAACCGCTTGCGTAGCCCCACAGACCTGGGGGCTGCGGGCTTTCCTGCTGCCTTCAGCCTCGACACCACCCTTTCCCACTTGGCGTCGCGCCAGGCACAAAAACGGCCATATGGCTTTAGATGGGCCCCCCGCACAAGGAGCCAGCAGGGAAAACTATGCCTTGTTCTAAAGCTCTTTGGGAACCGCTTGCGTAGCCCCACAGACCTGGGGGCTGCGGGCTTTCCTGCTGCCTTCAGCCTCCACACCACCCTTTCCCACTTGGTGCCATGCCAGGCACAAAAAAAGCCATACGGCTGGAGATGCGTCCCACGCCAAAAGAACCAGCAGGGAAAATTAGGCCTTGTTTTAAAGTTCTTTGGGAACCGCTTGCGTAGCCCCACACACCTGGGGGCTGCGGGCCTTTCTGCTGCCTTCAGCCTCGACACCACCCTTTCCCACTTGGCGCCGCGCCAGGAGCAAAAATGGACATACGGCTGGAGATGGGTCCCCCGCCCAAGGAGCCAGCAGGGAAAACTAGGCCTTGTTCTAAAGCTCTTTGGGAACCGCTTGCGTAGCCCCACAGACCTGGGGGCTGCGGGCTTTCCTGCTGCCTTCAGCCTTGACATGACCCTTTCCCACTTGGTGCCACGACAGGCACAGAAATGGCCATACGGCTGGAGATGGGTCCCCCGCCCAAGGAGCCAGCAGGGAAAACAATGCCTTCTTCTAAAGCTCTGTGGGAACCGCTTGCGTAGCCCCACAGACCTGCGGGCTGCAGCGTTTCCTGCTGCCTTCAGCCTCAAAAACACCCTTTCCCACTTGGTGCCACGCCAGGCACAAAAACAGCCATACGGCTGGAGATGGGTCCCCCGCCCAAAGAGGCAGCAGGGAAAACTATGCCTTGTTCTAAAGCTCTTTGGGAACCGCTTGCGTAGCCCCACAGACCTGGGGGCTGCAGGCTTTCCTGCTGCCTTCAGCCTCAATACTACGCTTTCCCACTAGGTGTCGCTCCAGGCACAAAAATGGCCATAAGGCTGGAGATGGGTCCTCCGCCCAAGGAACCAGCAGGGAAAACTATGCCTTGTTCAAAAGCTCTTAGGGTACCGCTTGCGTAGCACCACAGACCTGGGGCTGCGAGCTTTCCTGCTGCCTTCAGCCTCGACACCACCCTTTCCCACTTGGCGCCGCACCAGGCAAAAAAATGGCCATACGGATGGAGATTGGTCCCACGCCCAAGGAACCAGCAGGGAAAACCAGGCCTTGTTCTAAAGCTTTTTGGGAACCGCTTGCATAGCCACGCAGACCTGGGGGCTGCAGGCTTTCCTGCTGCCTTCAGCCTCGACACAACCCTTTCCCACTTGGCGTCGCGCCAGGCACAAAAATGGCTATACGGCTGGAGATGGGTCCCCCGCCCAAAGAGCCAGCAGGGAAAACTAGGCCTTCTTCTAAAGCTCTTTGGGAAACGCTTGCGTAGCCCCACAGACCTGGGGGCTGCGGACTTTCCTGCTGCCCTCAGCCACCACACCACCCTTTCCCACTTGGCGTCGCGCCAGGCACAAAAATGGCCATATGGCTGGAGATGGGTCCCCCGCACAAGGAACCAGCAGGGAAAACAATGCCTTGTTCTAAAGCTCTTTGGGAACCGCTTGCGTAGCCCCACAGACCTGGGGGCTGCGGGCTTTCCTGCTGCCTTCAGCCTCGACACCACCCTTTCCCACTTGGTGCCACGCCAGGCACACAAACAGCCATACGGCTGGAGATGCGTCCCACGCCGAAAGAGCCAGCAGGGAAAACTAGGCCTTGTTCTAAAGTTCTTTGGGAACCGCTTGCGTAGCCCCACACACCTGGGGGCTGCGGGCTTTCCTGCTGCCTTCAGCCTCAAAAACACCCTTTCCCACTTGGCGCCGCGCCAGGCACAAAAATGGCCATACGGCTGGAGATGGGTCCCCCACCCAAGGAGCCAGCAGGGAAAACTAGGCCTTGTTCTAAAGCTCTTTGGGAAACGCTTGCGTAGCCCCACAGACCTGGGGGCTGCGGGCTTTCCTGCTGCCTTCAGCCTCGACACCACCCTTTCCCACTTGGCGCCGGGCCAGGAGCAAAAATGGACATACGGCTGGAGATGGGTCCCCCGCCCAAGGAGCCAGCAGGGAAAACTAGGCCTTGTTCTAAAGCTCTTTGGGAATCACTTGCGTAGCCCCACAGACCTGGGGGCTGCAGGCTTTCCTGCTGCCTTCAGCCTCAATACTACGCTTTCCCACTAGGTGTCGCTCCAGGCACAAAAATGGCCATAAGGCTGGAGATGGGTCCTCCGCCCAAGGAACCAGCAGGGAAAACTATGCCTTGTTCAAAAGCTCTTAGGGTACCGCTTGCGTAGCACCACAGACCTGGGGCTGCGACCTTTCCTGCTGCCTTCAGCCTCGACACCACCCTTTCCCACTTGGCGCCGCACCAGGCAAAAAAATGGCCATACGGATGGAGATTGGTCCCACGCCCAAGGAACCAGCAGGGAAAACCAGGCCTTGTTCTAAAGCTTTTTGGGAAACGCTTGCGTAGCCACGCAGACCTGGGGGCTGCGGGCTTTCCTGCTGCCTTCAGCCTCGACACCACCCTTTCCCACTTGGTGCCACGCCAGGCACACAAACAGCCATACGGCTGGAGATGCGTCCCACGCCGAAAGAGCCAGCAGGGAAAACTAGGCCTTGTTCTAAAGTTCTTTGGGAACCGCTTGCGTAGCCCCACACACCTGGGGGCTGCGGTCTTTCCTGCTGCCTTCAGCCTCAAAAACACCCTTTCCCACTTGGCGCCGCACCAGGCACAAAAATGGCTATACGGCTGGAGATGGGTCCCCCGCCCAAAGAGCCAGCAGGGAAAACTAGGCCTTGTTCTAAAGCTCTTTGGGAAACGCTTGCGTAGCCCCACAGATCTGGGGGCTGCGGACTTTCCTGCTGCCTTCAGCCTCGACACCACCCTTTCCCACTTGGCATCGCGCCAGGCACAAAAATGGCCATATGGCTGGAGATGGGTCCCGCGCACAAGGAACCAGCAGGGAAAACTAGGCCTTGTTCTAAAGCTCTTTGGGAACCGCTTGCGTAGCCCGACAGACCTGGGGGCTGCGGGCTTTCCTGCTGCCTTCAGCCTCGACACCACCCTTTCCCACTTGGTGCCACGCCAGGCACACAAACAGCCATACGGCTGGAGATGGGTCCCCCACCCAAGGAGCCAGCAGGGAAAACTATGCCTTGTTCTAAAGCTCTTTGGGAAACGCTTGTGTAGCCCCACAGACCTGGGGGCTGCGGGCTTTCCTGCTGCCTTCAGCCTCGACACCACACTTTCCCACTTGGCGCCGCGCCAGGAGAAAAATGGACATACGGCTGGAGATGGGTCCCCCTCCCAAGGAGCCAGCAGGGAAAACTATGCCTTGTTCTAAAGCTCTTTGGGAATCACTTGCGTAGCCCCACAGACCTGGGGGCTGCGGGCTTTCCTGCTGCCTTCAGCCTTGACATGACCCTTTCCCACTTGGTGCCACGCCAGGCACAAAAATGGCTATACAGCTGAAGATAGGTCCCCCGCCCAAGGAGCCAGCAGGAAAAACTAGGCCTTGTTCTAAAGCTATTTGGGAACCTCTTGCGTAGCCCCACAGACCTGGGGGATGCGGGCCTTCCTGCTGCCTTCAGCCTCGACACCACCCTTTCCCACTTGGTGCCGCGCGAGGCACAGAAATGGGCATACGGGTCGAGGTAGGTCTACCGCTCAAAGAGCCAACAGAGAAAACTATGCCTTGTTCTAAAGCTCTTTGGGAAACGCTTGCGTAGCCCCACAGACCTGGGGGCTGCGGGCTTTCCTGCTGCCTTCAGCCTCCACACCACCCTTTCCCACTTGGCGCCACGCCAGGCAAAAAAATGGCCATACGGATGGAGATTGGTCCCCCGCCCAAAGACCCAGCAGGGAAAACTAGGCCGTGTTCTAAAGCTCTTTGTGAACCGCTTGCGTAGCACCCACAGACCTGGGGGCTGCGGGCTTTCCTGCTGCCTTCAGCCTTGACATGACCCTTTCCCACTTGGTGCCACGACAGGCACAGAAATGGCCATACGGCTGGAGATGGGTCCCCCGCCCAAGGAGCCAGCAGGGAAAACAATGCCTTCTTCTAAAGCTCTGTGGGAACCGCTTGCGTAGCCCCACAGACCTGCGGGCTGCAGCCTTTCCTGCTGCCTTCAGCCTCAAAAACACCCTTTCCCACTTGGTGCCACGCCAGGCACAAAAACAGCCATACGGCTGGAGATGGGTCCCCCGCCCAAAGAGGCAGCAGGGAAAACTATGCCTTGTTCTAAAGCTCTTTGGGAACCGCTTGCGTAGCCCCACAGACCTGGGGGCTGCAGGCTTTCCTGCTGCCTTCAGCCTCAATACTACGCTTTCCCACTAGGTGTCGCTCCAGGCACAAAAATGGCCATAAGGCTGGAGATGGGTCCTCCGCCCAAGGAACCAGCAGGGAAAACTATGCCTTGTTCAAAAGCTCTTAGGGTACCGCTTGCGTAGCACCACAGACCTGGGGCTGCGAGCTTTCCTGCTGCCTTCAGCCTCGACACCACCCTTTCCCACTTGGCGCCGCAGCAGGCAAAAAAATGGCCATACGGATGGAGATTGGTCCCACGCCCAAGGAACCAGCAGGGAAAACCAGGCCTTGTTCTAAAGCTTTTTGGGAACCGCTTGCATAGCCACGCAGACCTGGGGGCTGCAGGCTTTCCTGCTGCCTTCAGCCTCGACACAACCCTTTCCCACTTGGCGTCGCGCCAGGCACAAAAATGGTTATACGGCTGGAGATGGGTCCCCCGCCCAAAGAGCCAGCAGGGAAAACTAGGCCTTCTTCTAAAGCTCTTTGGGAAACGCTTGCGTAGCCCCACAGATCTGGGGGCTGCGGACTTTCCTGCTGCCCTCAGCCACCACACCACCCTTTCCCACTTGGCGTCGCGCCAGGCACAAAAATGGCCATATGGCTGGAGATGGGTCCCCCGCACAAGGAACCAGCAGGGAAAACAATGCCTTGTTCTAAAGCTCTTTGGGAACCGCTTGCGTAGCCCCACAGACCTGGGGGCTGCGGGCTTTCCTGCTGCCTTCAGCCTCGACACCACCCTTTCCCACTTGGTGCCACGCCAGGCACACAAACAGCCATACGGCTGGAGATGCGTCCCACGCCGAAAGAGCCAGCAGGGAAAACTAGGCCTTGTTCTAAAGTTCTTTGGGAACCGCTTGCGTAGCCCCACACACCTGGGGGCTGCGGTCTTTCCTGCTGCCTTCAGCCTCAAAAACACCCTTTCCCACTTGGCGCCGCACCAGGCACAAAAATGGCCATACGGCTGGAGATGGGTCCCCCACCCAAGGAGCCAGCAGGGAAAACTAGGCCTTGTTCTAAAGCTCTTTGGGAAACGCTTGCGTAGCCCCACAGACCTGGGGGCTGCGGGCTTTCCTGCTGCCTTCAGCCTCGACACCACCCTTTCCCACTTGGCGCCGGGCCAGGAGCAAAAATGGACATACGGCTGGAGATGGGTCCCCCGCCCAAGGAGCCAGCAGGGTAAACTAGGCCTTGTTCTAAAGCTCTTTGGGAATCACTTGCGTAGCCCCACAGACCTGGGGGCTGCAGGCTTTCCTGCTGCCTTCAGCCTCAATACTACGCTTTCCCACTAGGTGTCGCTCCAGGCACAAAAATGGCCATAAGGCTGGAGATGGGTCCTCCGCCCAAGGAACCAGCAGGGAAAACTATGCCTTGTTCAAAAGCTCTTAGGGTACCGCTTGCGTAGCACCACAGACCTGGGGCTGCGAGCTTTCCTGCTGCCTTCAGCCTCGACACCACCCTTTCCCACTTGGCGCCGCACCAGGCAAAAAAATGGCCATACGGATGGAGATTGGTCCCACGCCCAAGGAACCAGCAGGGAAAACCAGGCCTTGTTCTAAAGCTTTTTGGGAAACGCTTGCGTAGCTACGCAGACCTGGGGGCTCCGGGCTTTCCTGCTGCCTTCAGCCTCGACACCACCCTTTCCCACTTGGTGCCACGCCAGGCACACAAACAGCCATACGGCTGGAGATGCGTCCCACGCCGAAAGAGCCAGCAGGGAAAACTAGGCCTTGTTCTAAAGTTCTTTGGGAACCGCTTGCGTAGCCCCACACACCTGGGGGCTGCGGTCTTTCCTGCTGCCTTCAGCCTCAAAAACACCCTTTCCCACTTGGCGCCGCACCAGGCACAAAAATGGCCATACGGCTGGAGATGGGTCCCCCACCCAAGGAGCCAGCAGGGAAAACTAGGCCTTGTTCTAAAGCTCTTTGGGAAACGCTTGCGTAGCCCCACAGACCTGGGGGCTGCGGGCTTTCCTGCTGCCTTCAGCCTCAAAACCACCCTTTCCCACTTGGCGCCGGGCCAGGAGCAAAAATGGACATACGGCTGGAGATGGGTCCCCCGCCCAAGGAGCCAGCAGGGAAAACTAGGCCTTGTTCTAAAGCTCTTTGGGAATCACTTGCGTAGCCCCACAGACCTGGGGGCTGCAGGCTTTCCTGCTGCCTTCAGCCTCAATACTACGCTTTCCCACTAGGTGTCGCTCCAGGCACAAAAATGGCCATAAGGCTGGAGATGGGTCCTCCGCCCAAGGAACCAGCAGGGAAAACTATGCCTTGTTCAAAAGCTCTTAGGGTACCGCTTGCGTAGCACCACAGACCTGGGGCTGCGAGCTTTCCTGCTGCCTTCAGCCTCGACACCACCCTTTCCCACTTGGCGCCGCACCAGGCAAAAAAATGGCCATACGGATGGAGATTGGTCCCACGCCCAAGGAACCAGCAGGGAAAACCAGGCCTTGTTCTAAAGCTTTTTGGGAAACGCTTGCGTAGCCACGCAGACCTGGGGGCTGCAGGCTTTCCTGCTGCCTTCAGCCTCGACACAACCCTTTCCCACTTGGCGTCGCGCCAGGCACAAAAATGGCTATACGGCTGGAGATGGGTCCCCCGCCCAAAGAGCCAGCAGGGAAAACTAGGCCTTGTTCTAAAGCTCTTTGGGAAACGCTTGCGTAGCCCCACAGATCTGGGGGCTGCGGACTTTCCTGCTGCCTTCAGCCTCGACACCACCCTTTCCCACTTGGCGTCGCGCCAGGCACAAAAATGGCCATATGGCTGGAGATGGGTCCCCCGCACAAGGAACCAGCAGGGAAAACTAGGCCTTGTTCTAAAGCTCTTTGGGAACCGCTTGCGTAGCCCGACAGACCTGGGGGCTGCGGGCTTTCCTGCTGCCTTCAGCCTCGACACCACCCTTTCCCACTTGGTGCCACGCCAGGCACACAAACAGCCATACGGCTGGAGATGGGTCCCCCACCCAAGGAGCCAGCAGGGAAAACTATGCCTTGTTCTAAAGCTCTTTGGGAAACGCTTGTGTAGCCCCACAGACCTGGGGGCTGCGGGCTTTCCTGCTGCCTTCAGCCTCCACACCACACTTTCCCACTTGGCGCCGCGCCAGGAGAAAAATGGACATACGGCTGGAGATGGGTCCCCCTCCCAAGGAGCCAGCAGGGAAAACTATGCCTTGTTCTAAAGCTCTTTGGGAATCACTTGCGTAGCCCCACAGACCTGGGGGCTGCGGGCTTTCCTGCTGCCTTCAGCCTTGACATGACCCTTTCCCACTTGGTGCCACGCCAGGCACAAAAATGGCTATACAGCTGAAGATAGGTCCCCCGCCCAAGGAGCCAGCAGGAAAAACTAGGCCTTGTTCTAAAGCTATTTGGGAACCTCTTGCGTAGCCCCACAGACCTGGGGGATGCGGGCCTTCCTGCTGCCTTCAGCCTCGACACCACCCTTTCCCACTTGGCGCCGCGCGAGGCACAGAAATGGGCATACGGGTCGAGGTAGGTCTACCGCTCAAAGAGCCAACAGAGAAAACTATGCCTTGTTCTAAAGCTCTTTGGGAAACGCTTGCGTAGCCCCACAGACCTGGGGGCTGCGGGCTTTCCTGCTGCCTTCAGCCTCCACACCACCCTTTCCCACTTGGCGCCGCGCCAGGCACAAAAACGGCCATATGGCTGGAGATCGGTCGCCCGCCCAAGGAGCCAGCAGGGAAAACAATGCCTTCTTCTAAAGCTCTTTGGGAACCTCTTGCGTAGCCACACAGACCTGGGGGCTGCGGGCTTTCCTGCTGCCTTCAGCCTCGACACCACCCTTTCCCACTTGGTGCCACGCCAGACACAAAAACCGCCATACGGCTGGAGATGTGTCCCCCGCCCAAAGACCCAGCAGGAAAAACTTGGCCTTGTTCTAAAGCTATTTGTGAATCCCTTGCGTAGCCCCACAGACCTGGGGGCTGAGGGCTTTCCAGCTGCCTTCAACCTTGACATGACCGTTTCCCACTTGGTGCCGTGCCAGGCACAAAAATGGCTATACGGCTGAAGATAGGTCCCCTGCCCAAGGAGCCAGCAGGAAAAACAATGCCTTGTTCTAAAGCTCTGTGGGAAACGCTTGCGTAGCCCCACAGACCTGGGGGCTGCGGGCTTTCCTGCTGCCTTCAGCCTCCACACCACCCTTTCCCACTTGGCGCCGCGCCAGGCACAAAAATGGCCATACGGATGGAGATTGTTCCCCCGCCCAAAGACCCAGCAGGGAAAACCAGGCTTTGTTCTAAAGCTCTTTGGGAACCGCTTGCGTAGCCCCACAGACCTGGGGGCTGCAGGCTTTCCTGCTGCCTTCAGCCTCGACACCACCCTTTCCCACTTGGCGCCGCACCAGGCACAAAAATGGCCATACGGCTGGAGATGGGTCCCCCACCCAAGCAGCCAGCAGGGAAAAATATGCCTTGTTCTAAAGCTCTTTGGGAACCTCTTGCATAGCCCCACAGACCTGCGGGCTACGGCCTTTCCTGCTGCCTTCAGCCTCGACACCACCCTTTCCCACTTGGCGCCGCGCCAGGAGCAAAAATGGCCATACGGCTGGAGATGGGTCCCCCACCCAAGGAGCCAGCAGGAAAACTATGCCTTGTTCTAAAGCTCTTTGTGAATCCCTTGCGTAGCCCCACAGACCTGGGGGCTGAGGTCTTTCCAGCTGCCTTCAACCTTGACATGACCGTTTCCCAATTGGCGCCGCGCCAGGCACAAAAATGGGCATACGGGTCGAGGTAGGTCCACCGCCCAAAGAGCCAGCAGGAAAAACTATGCCTTGTTCTAAAGCTCTGTTGGAACCGCTTTCGTAGCCCCACAGACCTGGGGGCTGCGGGCTTTCCTGCTGCCTTCAGCCTCGACACCACCCTTTCCCACTTGGTGCCGCGTTAGGCACAAAAATGGCTATACGGCTGGAGATGGGTCACCCTCCCAAGGAGCCAGCAGGGAAAACTAGGCCTTGTTCTAAAGCTCTTTGGGAACCGCTTGCGTAGCCCCACACACCTGGGGGCTGCGGGCTTTCCTGCTGCCTTCAGCCTCAAAACCACCCTTTCCCACTTGGCGTCGCGCCAGGCACAAAAACAGCCATATGGCTGGAGATGGGGCGCCCACACAAGGAGCCAGCAGGGAAAACAATGCCTTCTTCTAAAGCTCTTTGAGAAAAGCTTGCGTAGCCCCACAGACCTGGGGGCTGCGGGCTTTCCTGCTGCCTTCAGCCTCCACACCACCCTTTCCCACTTGGCGCCGCGCCAGGCACAAAAATGGCCATATGGCTGGAGATGGGTCTCCCGCACAAGGAGCCAGCAGGGTAAACTAGGCCTTCTTCTAAAGCTCTTTGGGAACCGCTTGCGTAGCCCCACAGACCTGGGGGCTGCGGGCTTTCCTGCTGCCTTCAGCCTCCACACCACCCTTTCCCACTTGGTGCCACGCCAGGCACAAAAACAGCCATACGGCTGGAGATGCGTCCCACGCCGAAAGAACCAGCAGGAAAAACTATGCCTTGTTCTAAAGCTCTTTGGGAAACGCTTGCGTGGCCCCATACACCTGGGGGCTGCGGGCTTTCCTGCCGCCTTCAGCCTCGACACCACCCTTTCCCACTTGGCGTCGCGCCAGGCACAAAAATGGCCATACGGCTGGAGATGGGTCCCCCACCCAAGGAGCCAGCAGGGAAAAATATGCCTTGTTCTAAAGCTCTTTGGGAACCTCTTGCGTAGCCCCACAGACCTGGGGGCTGCGGGCTTTCCTGCTGCCTTCAGCCTCCACACCACCCTTTCCCACTTGGCGCCGCGCCAGGAGCAAAAACGGCCATACGGCTGGAGATGGGTCCGCCACCCAAGGAGCCAGCAGTAAAACTATGCCTTGTTCTAAAGCTCTTTGTGAATCCCTTGCGTAGCCCCACAGACCTGGGGGCTGAGGGCTTTCCAGATGCCTTCAACCTTGACATGACCGTTTCCCACTTGGTGCCGCGCCAGGCACAAAAATGGCTATACGGCTTAATATAGGTCCCCTGCCCAAGGAGCCAGCAGGAAAAGCAATGCCTTGTTCTAAAGCTATTTGGGAACCTCTTGCGTAGCCCCACAGACCTGGGGGCTGCAGGCTTTCCTGCTGCCTTCAGCCTCAAAACCACCCTTTCCCAATTGGCGCCGCGCCAGGCACAAAAATGGGCATACGGGTCGAGGTAGGTCCACCGCCCAAAGAGCCAGCAGGAAAAACTATGCCTTGTTCTAAAGCTCTGTGGGAAATGCTTGCGTAGCCCCACAGACCTTGGGGCTGCGGGCTTTCCTGCTGCCTTCAGCCTCGACACCACCCTTTCCCACTTGGTGCCGCGCCAGGCACAAAAATGGCTATACGGCTGGAGATGGGTCACCCGCCCAAGGAGCCAGCAGGGAAAACTAGGCCTTGTTCTAAAGCTCTTTGGGAACCGCTTGCGTAGTCCCACAGACCTGGGGGCTGCGGGCTTTCCTGCTGCCTTCAGCCTCCACACCACCCTTTCCCACTTGGCGCCGCGCCAGGTACAAAAATGGCCATACGGCTGGAGATGTGTCCCCCGCCCAAAGACCCAGCAGGGAAAACTAGGCCTTGTTCTAAAGCTCTTTGGGAACCGCTTGCGTAGCCCCACAGACTTGAGGGCTGCGGGCTTTCCTGCTGCCTTCAGCCTCGACATCACCCTTTCCCACTTGGCGCCGCGCCAGGCACAAAAATGGCTATACGGCTGGAGATGGGTCCCCTGCAAAAGGAGCCAGCAGAGTAAACTAGGCCTTGTTCTAAAGCTCTTTGGGAACCGCTTGCATAGCCCCTCAGACCTGGGGGCTGCGGGCTTTCCTACTGCCTTCAGCCTCGACACCACCCTTTCCCACTTGGTGCCACGCCAGGCACAAAAACAGCCATACGGTTGGAGATGGGTCCCCTGCCAAAAGAGCCAGCAGGGAAAACTATGCCTTCTTCTAAAGGTCTTTGGGAACCGCTTGCGTAGCCTCACACACCAGGGTGCTGCGGGCTTTCCTGCTACCTTCAGCCTCCACACCACCCTTTCCCACTTGGCGCCGCGCCAGGCACAAAAATGGCCATATGGCTGGAGATGGGTCTCCCGTACAAGGAGCCAGCAGGGAAAACTATGCCTTCTTCTAAAGCTCTTTGGGAACCGCTTGCGTAGCCCCACAGACCTGGGGGCTGCGGGCTTTCCTGCTGCCTTCAGCCTCGACACCACCCTTTCCCACTTGGCGTCGCGCCAGGCACAAAAATGGCCATACGGCTGGAGGTGGGTCCCCCGCCCAAGGAGCCAGCAGGGAAAACTATGCCTTGTTCTAAAGCTCTTTGGGAACTGCTTGCGTAGCCCCACAGACCTGGGGGCTGCGGGCTTTCCTGCTGCCTTCAGCCTCGACACCACCCTTTCCCACTTGGTACCACGCCAGGCACAAAAACAGACATATGGCTAGAGATGGGTCGCCCGCACAAGGAGCCAGCAGGGAAAGCAATGCCTTCTTCTAAAGCCCTTTGGGAACCGCTTGCGTAGCCCCACAGACCTGGGGGCTGCAGGCTTTCCTGCTGCCTTCAGCCTCGACACCACACTTTCCCACTTGGTGCCGCGCCAGGCACAAGAATGACTATACGGCTGGAGATGGGTCACCCGCCCAAGGAGCCAGTAGGGAAAACTAGGCCTTGTTCTAAAGCTCTATGGGAACCGCTTGCATAGCCCCACAGACCTGGGGGCTGCGGGCTTTTCTGCTGCCTTCAGCCTCAACACCACCCTTTCCCACTTGGCGCCGCGCCAGGTACAAAAATGGCCATACGGCTGGAGATGTGTCCCCCGCTCAAAGACCCAGCAGGGAAAACTAGGCCTTGTTCTAAAGCTCTTTGGCAACCGCTTGCGTAGCACCCACAGACCTGGGGGCTGCAGGCTTTCCTGCTGCCTTCAGCCTCAATACTACGCTTTCCCACTAGGTGTCGCTCCAGGCACAAAAATGGCCATACGGCTGGAGATGGGTCCCCCGCCCAAGGAGCCAGCAGGGAAAAATATGCCTTGTTCTAAAGCTCTTTGGGAACCGCTTGCGTAGCCTCACAGACCTGGGGCTACGAGCTTTTCTGCTGCCTTCAGCCTCGACACCACCCGTTCCCACTTGGCGCCACGCCAGGCACAAAAATGGCCATACGGATAGAGATTGGTCCCACGCCCAAGGAGCCAGCAGGGAAAACCAGGCCTTGTTCTAAAGCTCTTTGGGAACCGCTTGCGTAGCCCCACAGACTTGGGGGCTGCGGGCTTTCCTGCTGCCTTCAGCCTCGACACCACCCTTTCCCACTTGGCGTCGCGCCAGGCACAATAATGGCCATATGGCTGGAGATGGGTCGCCCGCACAAGGAGCCAGCAGGGAAAACTATGCCTTGTTCTAAAGCTCTTTGGGAACCGCTTGCGTAGCCCCACAGACCTGGGGGCTGCGGGCTTTCCTGCTGCCTTCAGCCTTGACACCACCCTTTCCCACTTCGCGTTGCGCCAAGCACAAAAATGGCCATATGGCTGGAGATGGGTCCCCCGCCCAAGGAGCCAGCAGGGAAAACAATGCCTTCTTCTAAAGCTCTTTTGGAACCGCTTCGTAGCCCCACAGACCTGGGTGCTGCGGGCTTTCCTGCTGCCTTCAGCCTCCACACCACCCTTTCCCACTTGGCGTCGCGCCAGGCACAAAAATGGCCATATGGCTGGAGATGGGTCGCCGCACAAGGAGCCAGCAGGGAAAACTATGCCTTGTTCTAAAGCTCTTTGGGAACCGCTTGCGTAGCCCCAAAGACCTGGGGGCTGCGGGCTTTCCTGCTGCCTTCAGCCTCCACACCACCCTTTCCCACTTGGCGCCGTGCCAGGCACAAAAATGGCCATATGGCTGGAGATGGGTCGCCCGCACAAGGAGCCAGCAGGGAAAACTAGGCCTTCTTCTAAAGCTCTTTGGGAACCGCTTGCGTAGCCCCACAGACCTGGGGGCTGCGGGCTTTCCTGCTGCCTTCAGCCTCCACACCACCCTTTCCCACTTGGCGTCGCGCCAGGCACAAAAACGGCCATATGGCTGGAGATGGGTCCCCCGCCCAAGGAGCCAGCAGGGAAAACTAGGCCTTCTTCTAAAGCTCTTTGGGAACCGCTTGCGTAGCCCCATAGACCTGGGGGCTGCGGGCTTTCCTGCTGCCTTCAACCTCGACACCACCCTTTCCCACTTGGCGCCGCGCCAGGCACAAAAATAGACATACGGCTGGAGATGGGTCACCCGCCCAAGGAGCCAGCAGGGAAAACTAGGCCTTGTTCTAAAACTCTATGGTAACCGCTTGCGTAGCCCCACAGACCTGGGGGCTGCGGGCTTTTCTGCTGCCTTCAGCCTCCACGCCACCCTTTCCCACTTGGCGTCGCGCCAGGTACAAAAATGGCCATACGGCTGGAGATGTGTCCCCCGCCCAAAGACCCAGCACGGAAAACAAGGCCTTGTTCTAAAGCTCTTTGGGAACCGCTTGCGTAGCCCCACAGACCTGGGGGCTGAGGGCTTTCCTGCTGCCTTCAACCTTGACATGACCCTTTCCCACTTGGTGCCGCGCCAGGCTCAAAAATGGCTATACGGCTGAAGATAGGTCCCCCTCCCAAGGAGCCAGCAGGAAAAACTAGGCCTTGTTCTAAAGCTATTTGGGAACCTCTTGCGTAGCCCCACAGACCTGGGGGCTGCGGGCCTTCCTCTGCCTTAAGCCTCGACACCACCCTTTCCCACTTGGCGCCGCGCCAGGCACAAAAATGGCCATACGGCTGGAGATGGGTCCCCCGCACAAGTAGCCAGCAGGGAAAACAATGCCTTGTTCTAAAGCTCTGTGGGAACCGCTTGCGTAGCCCCACATACCTGGGGGCTGCAGGCTTTCCTGCTGCCTTCAGCCTCAAAACCACCCTTTTCCAATTGGCGCCGCGCCAGGCACAAAAATGGGCATACGGGTCGAGTTAGGTCCACCGCCCAAAGAGCCAGAAGGGAAAACTATGCCTTGTTCTAAAGCTCTGTGGGAACCGCTTGCGTAGCACCCACAGACCTGGGGGCTGCAGGCTTTCCTGCTGCCTTCAGCCTCAATACTATGCTTTCCCACTTGGTGCCACGCCAGGCACAAAAACAGCCATACGGCTGGAGATGGGTCCCCCGCCCAAAGAGCCAGCAGGGAAAACTATGCCTTGTTCTAAAGCTCTTTGGGAAACGCTTGCGTAGCCCCACAGACCTGGGGGCTGCGGGCTTTCCTGCTGCCTTCAGCCTCCACACCACCCTTTCCCACATGGTGAAGCACCAGGCACAAAAATGTCCATATGGCTGGAGATGGGTCTCCCGCACAAGGAGCCAGCAGGGAAAACAATGCCTTCTTCTAAAGCTCTTTGGGAACCGCTTGCGTAGCCCCATACACCTGGGGGCTGCGGGCTTTCCTGCCGCCTTCAGCCTCGACACCACCCTTTCCCACTTGGCGCCGCACCAGGCATAAAAATGGCCATACGGCTGGAGATGGGTCCCCCACCCAAGGAGCCAGCAGGGAAAAATATGCCTTGTTCTAAAGCTCTTTGGGAACCTCTTGCGTAGCCCCACAGACCTGGGGGCTGCGGGCTTTCCTGCTGCCTTCAGCCTTGACATGACCCTTTCCCACTTGGCGCCGCGCCAGGAGCAAAAACGGCCATACGGCTGGAGATGGGTCCCCCACCCAAGGAGCCAGCAGGAAAACTGTGCCTTGTTCTAAAGCTCTTTGTGAATCCCTTGCGTAGCCCCACAGACCTGGGGGCTGAGGGCTTTCCAGATGCCTTCAACCTTGACATGACCGTTTCCCACTTGGTGCCGCGCCAGGCACAAAAATGGCTATACGGCTTAATATAGGTCCCCTGCCCAAGGAGCCAGCAGGAAAAGCAATGCCTTGTTCTAAAGCTATTTGGGAACCTCTTGCGTAGCCCCACAGACCTGGGGGCTGCAGGCTTTCCTGCTGCCTTCAGCCTCAAAACCACCCTTTCCCAATTGGCGCCGCGCCAGGCACAAAAATGGGCATACGGGTCGAGGTAGGTCCACCGCCCAAAGAGCCAGCAGGAAAAACTATGCCTTGTTCTAAAGCTCTGTGGGAAATGCTTGCGTAGCCCCACAGACCTGGGGGCTGCGGGCTTTCCTGCTGCCTTCAGCCTCGACACCACCCTTTCCCACTTGGTGCCGCGCCAGGCACAAAAATGGCTATACGGCTGGAGATGGGTCACCCGCCCAAGGAGCCAGCAGGGAAAACTAGGCCTTGTTCTAAAGCTCTTTGGGAACCGCTTGCGTAGCCCCACAGACCTGGGGGCTGCGGGCTTTCCTGCTGCCTTCAGCCTCCACACCACCCTTTCCCACTTGGCGCCGCGCCAGGCACAAAAATGGCTATACGGCTGGAGATGGGTCCCCTGCCCAAGGAGCCAGCAGAGTAAACTAGGCCTTGTTCTAAAGCTCTTTGGGAACCGCTTGCATAGCCCCTCAGACCTGGGGGCTGCGGGCTTTCCTACTGCCTTCAGCCTCGACACCACCCTTTCCCACTTGGTGCCACGCCAGGCACAAAAACAGCCATACGGTTGGAGATGGGTCCCCTGCCAAAAGAGCCAGCAGGGAAAACTATGCCTTCTTCTAAAGGTCTTTGGGAACCGCTTGCGTAGCCTCACACACCTGGGTGCTGCGGGCTTTCCTGCTGCCTTCAGCCTCCACACCACCCTTTCCCACTTGGCGCCGCGCCAGGCACAAAAATGGCCATATGGCTGGAGATGGGTCTCCCGCACAAGGAGCCAGCAGGGAAAACTATGCCTTGTTCTAAAGCTCTTTGGGAACCGCTTGCGTAGCCCCACAGACCTGGGGGCTGCGGGCTTTCCTGCTGCCTTCAGCCTCGACACCACCCTTTCCCACTTGGCGTCGCGCCAGGCACAAAAATGGGCATACGGCTGGAGGTGGGTCCCCCGCCCAAGGAGCCAGCAGGGAAAACAATGCCTTCCTCTAAAGCTCTTTGGGAACTGCTTGCGTAGCCCCACAGACCTGGGGGCTGCGGGCTTTCCTGCTGCCTTCAGCCTCGACACCACCCTTTCCCACTTGGTACCACGCCAGGCACAAAAACAGACATATGGCTGGAGATGGGTCGCCCGCACAAGGAGCCAGCAGGGAAAACAATGCCTTCTTCTAAAGCCCTTTGGGAACCGCTTGCGTAGCCCCACAGACCTGGGGGCTGCGGGCTTTCCTGCTGCCTTCAGCCTCGACACCACACTTTCCCACTTGGTGCCGCGCCAGGCACAAGAATGGCTATACGGCTGGAGATGGGTCACCCGCCCAAGGAGCCAGTAGGGAAAACTAGGCCTTGTTCTAAAGCTCTATGGGAACCGCTTGCGTAGCCCCACAGACCTGGGGGCTGCGGGCTTTTCTGCTGCCTTCAGCCTCAACACCACCCTTTCCCACTTGGCGCCGCGCCAGGTACAAAAATGGCCATACGGCTGGAGATGTGTCCCCCGCCCAAAGACCCAGCAGGGAAAACTAGGCCTTGTTCTAAAGCTCTTTGGGAACCGCTTGTGTAGCACCCACAGACCTGGGGGCTGCGGGCTTTCCTGCTGCCTTCAGCCTCGACACCACCCTTTCCCACTACGTGTCGCTCCAGGCACAAAAATGGCCATATGGCTGGAGATGGGTCGCCCGCACAAGGAGCCAGCAGGGAAAACTATGCCTTCTTCTAAAGCTCTTTGGGAACCGCTTGCGTAGCCCCACAGACCTGGGGGCTGCGGGCTTTCCTGCTGCCTTCAGCCTCGACACCACCATTTCCCACTTGGCGTCGCGCCACGCACAAAAAAGGCCATATGGCTGGAGATGGGTCGCCCGCACAAGGAGCCAGCAGGGAAAAAATGCCTTCTTCTAAAGCTCTTTGGGAACCGCTTGCGTAGCCCCACAGACCTGGGGGCTGCGGGCTTTCCTGCTGCCTTCAGCCTCGACACCACCCTTTCCCACTTGGTGCCGCGCCAGGCACAAAAATGGCTATACGGCTGGGGATGGGTCCCCCGCCCAAGGAACCAGCAGGGAAAACTAGGCCTTGTTCTAAAGCTCTTTGGGAACCGCTTGCGTAGCCCCACAGACCTGGGGGCTGCGGGCTTTCCTGCTGCCTTCAGCCTCCACACCACCCTTTCCCACTTGGTGCCACGCCAGGCACAAAAATGGCCATACGGCTGGAGATGGGTCTCCCGCACAATGAGCCAGCAGGGTAAACTAGGCCTTATTCTAAAGCTCTTTGGGAACCGCTTGCGTAGCCCCACAGACCTGGGGGCTGCGGGCTTTCCTACTGCCTTCAGCCTCGACACCACCCTTTCCCACTTCGCGTTGCGCCAAGCACAAAAATGGCCATATGGCTGGAGATGGGTCCCCCGCCCAAGGAGCCAGCAGGGAAAACAATGCCTTCTTCTAAAGCTCTTTTGGAACCGCTTCGTAGCCCCACAGACCTGGGGGCTGCGGACTTTCCTGCTGCCTTCAGCCTCCACACCACCCTTTCCCACTTGGCGTCGCGCCAGGCACAAAAATGGCCATATGGCTGGAGATGGGTCGCCCGCACAAGGAGCCAGCAGGGAAAACTATGCCTTGTTCTAAAGCTCTTTGGGAACCGCTTGCGTAGCCCCAAAGACCTGGGGGCTGCGGGCTTTCCTGCTGCCTTCAGCCTCCACACCACCCTTTCCCACTTGGCGCCGTGCCAGGCACAAAAATGGCCATATGGCTGGAGATGGGTCGCCCGCACACGGAGCCAGCAGGGAAAACAATGCCTTCTTCTAAAGCTCTTTGGGAACCGCTTGCGTAGCCCCACAGACCTGGGGGCTGCGGGCTTTCCTGCTGCCTTCAGCCTCCACACCACCCTTTCCCACTTGGCGCCGCGCCAGGCACAAAAATGGCCATATGGCTGGAGATGGGTCGCCCGCACAAGGAGCCAGCAGGGTAAACTAGGCCTTCTTCTAAAGCTCTTTGGGAACCGCTTGCGTAGCCCCACAGACCTGGGGGCTGCGGGCTTTCCTGCTGCCTTCAGCCTCCACACCACCCTTTCCCACTTGGTGCCACGCCAGGCACAAAAACAGCCATACGGCTGGAGATGCGTCCCACGCCGAAAGAACCAGCAGGAAAAACTATGCCTTGTTCTAAAGCTCTTTGGGAAACGCTTGCGTGGCCCCATACACCTGGGGGCTGCGGGCTTTCCTGCCGCCTTCAGCCTCGACACCACCCTTTCCCACTTGGCGTCGCGCCAGGCACAAAAATGGCCATACGGCTGGAGATGGGTCCCCCACCCAAGGAGCCAGCAGGGAAAAATATGCCTTGTTCTAAAGCTCTTTGGGAACCTCTTGCGTAGCCCCACAGACCTGGGGGCTGCGGGCTTTCCTGCTGCCTTCAGCCTCCACACCACCCTTTCCCACTTGGCGCCGCGCCAGGAGCAAAAACGGCCATACGGCTGGAGATGGGTCCCCCACCCAAGGAGCCAGCAGGAAAACTATGCCTTGTTCTAAAGCTCTTTGTGAATCCCTTGCGTAGCCCCACAGACCTGGGGGCTGAGGGCTTTCCAGATGCCTTCAACCTTGACATGACCGTTTCCCACTTGGTGCCGCGCCAGGCACAAAAATGGCTATACGGCTTAATATAGGTCCCCTGCCCAAGGAGCCAGCAGGAAAAGCAATGCCTTGTTCTAAAGCTATTTGGGAACCTCTTGCGTAGCCCCACAGACCTGGGGGCTGCAGGCTTTCCTGCTGCCTTCAGCCTCAAAACCACCCTTTCCCAATTGGCGCCGCGCCAGGCACAAAAATGGGCATACGGGTCGAGGTAGGTCCACCGCCCAAAGAGCCAGCAGGAAAAACTATGCCTTGTTCTAAAGCTCTGTGGGATATGCTTGCGTAGCCCCACAGACCTGGGGGCTGCGGGCTTTCCTGCTGCCTTCAGCCTCGACACCACCCTTTCCCACTTGGTGCCGCGCCAGGCACAAAAATGGCTATACGGCTGGAGATGGGTCACCCGCCCAAGGAGCCAGCAGGGAAAACTAGGCCTTGTTCTAAAGCTCTATGGGAACCGCTTGCGTAGCCCCACAGACCTGGGGGCTGCGGGCTTTCCTGCTGCCTTCAGCCTCCACACAACCCTTTCCCACTTGGCGCCGCGCCAGGTACAAAAATGGCCATACGGCTGGAGATGTGTCCCCCGCCCAAAGACCCAGCAGGGAAAACTAGGCCTTGTTCTAAAGCTCTTTGGGAACCGCTTGCGTAGCCCCACAGACTTGGGGGCTGCGGGCTTTCCTGCTGCCTTCAGCCTCGACATCACCCTTTCCCACTTGGCGCCGCGCCAGGCACAAAAATGGCTATACGGCTGGAGATGGGTCCCCTGCCCAAGGAGCCAGCAGAGTAAACTAGGCCTTGTTCTAAAGCTCTTTGGGAACCGCTTGCATAGCCCCACAGACCTGGGGGCTGCGGGCTTTCCTACTGCCTTCAGCCTCGACACCACCCTTTCCCACTTGGTGCCACGCCAGGCACAAAAACAGCCATACGGTTGGAGATGGGTCCCCTGCCAAAAGAGCCAGCAGGGAAAACTATGCCTTCTTCTAAAGGTCTTTGGGAACCGCTTGCGTAGCCTCACACACCAGGGTGCTGCGGGCTTTCCTGCTACCTTCAGCCTCCACACCACCCTTTCCCACTTGGCGCCGCGCCAGGCACAAAAATGGCCATATGGCTGGAGATGGGTCTCCCGCACAAGGAGCCAGCAGGGAAAACTATGCCTTCTTCTAAAGCTCTTTGGGAACCGCTTGCGTAGCCCCACAGACCTGGGGGCTGCGGGCTTTCCTGCTGCCTTCAGCCTCGACACCACCCTTTCCCACTTGGCGTCGCGCCAGGCACAAAAATGGCCATACGGCTGGAGGTGGGTCCCCCGCCCAAGGAGCCAGCAGGGAAAACAATGCCTTCCTCTAAAGCTCTTTGGGAACTGCTTGCGTAGCCCCACAGACCTGGGGGCTACGGGCTTTCCTGCTGCCTTCAGCCTCGACACCACCCTTTCCCACTTGGTACCACGCCAGGCACAAAAACAGACATATGGCTAGAGATGGGTCGCCCGCACAAGGAGCCAGCAGGGAAAGCAATGCCTTCTTCTAAAGCCCTTTGGGAACCGCTTGCGTAGCCCCAGAGACCTGGGGGCTGCGGGCTTTCCTGCTGCCTTCAGCCTCGACACCACACTTTCCCACTTGGTGCCGCGCCAGGCACAAGAATGACTATACGGCTGGAGATGGGTCACCCGCCCAAGGAGCCAGTAGGGAAAACTAGGCCTTGTTCTAAAGCTCTATGGGAACCGCTTGCGTAGCCCCACAGACCTGGGGGCTGCGGGCTTTTCTGCTGCCTTCAGCCTCAACACCACCCTTTCCCACTTGGCGCCGCGCCAGGTACAAAAATGGCCATACGGCTGGAGATGTGTCCCCCGCTCAAAGACCCAGCAGGGAAAACTAGGCCTTGTTCTAAAGCTCTTTGGCAACCGCTTGCGTAGCACCCACAGACCTGGGGGCTGCAGGC
This sequence comes from Chroicocephalus ridibundus, assembly GCF_963924245.1. NCBI lineage: Eukaryota > Metazoa > Chordata > Aves > Charadriiformes > Laridae > Chroicocephalus > Chroicocephalus ridibundus. The sequence goes on from NW_026961739.1 coordinate 375,827, forward strand.
TTTCCTGCTGCCTTCAGCCTCAATACTACGCTTTCCCACTAGGTGTCGCTCCAGGCACAAAAATGGCCATACGGATAGAGATTGGTCCCCCGCCCAAGGAGCCAGCAGGGAAAAATATGCCTTGTTCTAAAGCTCTTTGGGAACCGCTTGCGTAGCCTCACAGACCTGGGGCTACGAGCTTTTCTGCTGCCTTCAGCCTCGACACCACCCGTTCCCACTTGGCGCCACGCCAGGCACAAAAATGGCCATACGGATAGAGATTGGTCCCACGCCCAAGGAGCCAGCAGGGAAAACCAGGCCTTGTTCTAAAGCTCTTTGGGAACCGCTTGCGTAGCCCCACAGACTTGGGGGCTGCGGGCTTTCCTGCTGCCTTCAGCCTCGACACCACCCTTTCCCACTTGGCGTCGCGCCAGGCACAATAATGGCCATATGGCTGGAGATGGGTCGCCCGCACAAGGAGCCAGCAGGGAAAACTATGCCTTGTTCTAAAGCTCTTTGGGAACCGCTTGCGTAGCCCCACAGACCTGGGGGCTGCGGGCTTTCCTGCTGCCTTCAGCCTTGACACCACCCTTTCCCACTTCGCGTTGCGCCAAGCACAAAAAAGGCCATATGGCTGGAGATGGGTCCCCCGCCCAAGGAGCCAGCAGGGAAAACAATGCCTTCTTCTAAAGCTCTTTTGGAACCGCTTCGTAGCCCCACAGACCTGGGGGCTGCAGGCTTTCCTGCTGCCTTCAGCCTCCACACCACCCTTTCCCACTTGGCGTCGCGCCAGGCACAAAAATGGCCATATGGCTGGAGATGGGTCGCCGCACAAGGAGCCAGCAGGGAAAACTATGCCTTGTTCTAAAGCTCTTTGGGAACCGCATGCGTAGCCCCAAAGACCTGGGGGCTGCGGGCTTTCCTGCTGCCTTCAGCCTCCACACCACCCTTTCCCACTTGGCGCCGTGCCAGGCACAAAAATGGCCATATGGCTGGAGATGGGTCGCCCGCACAAGGAGCCAGCAGGGAAAACTAGGCCTTCTTCTAAAGCTCTTTGGGAACCGCTTGCGTAGCCCCACAGACCTGGGGGCTGCGGGCTTTCCTGCTGCCTTCAGCCTCCACACCACCCTTTCCCACTTGGCGTCGCGCCAGGCACAAAAACGGCCATATGGCTGGAGATGGGTCCCCCGCCCAAGGAGCCAGCAGGGAAAACAATGCCTTCTTCTAAAGCTCTTTGGGAACCGCTTGCGTAGCCCCATAGACCTGGGGGCTGCGGGCTTTCCTGCTGCCTTCAACCTCGACACCACCCTTTCCCACTTGGCGCCGCGCCAGGCACAAAAATAGACATACGGCTGGAGATGGGTCACCCGCCCAAGGAGCCAGCAGGGAAAACTAGGCCTTGTTCTAAAACTCTATGGTAACCGCTTGCGTAGCCCCACAGACCTGGGGGCTGCGGGCTTTTCTGCTGCCTTCAGCCTCCACGCCACCCTTTCCCACTTGGCGTCGCGCCAGGTACAAAAATGGCCATACGGCTGGAGATGTGTCCCCCGCCCAAAGACCCAGCACGGAAAACAAGGCCTTGTTCTAAAGCTCTTTGGGAACCTCTTGCGTAGCCCCACAGACCTGGGGGCTGAGGGCTTTCCTGCTGCCTTCAACCTTGACATGACCCTTTCCCACTTGGTGCCGCGCCAGGCTCAAAAATGGCTATACGGCTGAAGATAGGTCCCCCTCCCAAGGAGCCAGCAGGAAAAACTAGGCCTTGTTCTAAAGCTATTTGGGAACCTCTTGCGTAGCCCCACAGACCTGGGGGCTGCGGGCCTTCCTCTGCCTTAAGCCTCGACACCACCCTTTCCCACTTGGCGCCGCGCCAGGCACAAAAATGGCCATACGGCTGGAGATGGGTCCCCCGCACAAGTAGCCAGCAGGGAAAACAATGCCTTGTTCTAAAGCTCTGTGGGAACCGCTTGCGTAGCCCCACATACCTGGGGGCTGCAGGCTTTCCTGCTGCCTTCAGCCTCAAAACTACCCTTTTCCAATTGGCGCCGCGCCAGGCACAAAAATGGGCATACGGGTCGAGTTAGGTCCACCGCCCAAAGAGCCAGAAGGGAAAACTATGCCTTGTTCTAAAGCTCTGTGGGAACCGCTTGCGTAGCACCCACAGACCTGGGGGCTGCAGGCTTTCCTGCTGCCTTCAGCCTCAATACTATGCTTTCCCACTTGGTGCCACGCCAGGCACAAAAACAGCCATACGGCTGGAGATGGGTCCCCCGCCCAAAGAGCCAGCAGGGAAAACTATGCCTTGTTCTAAAGCTCTTTGGGAAACGCTTGCGTAGCCCCACAGACCTGGGGGCTGCGGGCTTTCCTGCTGCCTTCAGCCTCCACACCACCCTTTCCCACATGGTGAAGCACCAGGCACAAAAATGTCCATATGGCTGGAGATGGGTCTCCCGCACAAGGAGCCAGCAGGGAAAACAATGCCTTCTTCTAAAGCTCTTTGGGAACCGCTTGCGTAGCCCCATACACCTGGGGGCTGCGGGCTTTCCTGCCGCCTTCAGCCTCGACACCACCCTTTCCCACTTGGCGCCGCACCAGGCATAAAAATGGCCATACGGCTGGAGATGGGTCCCCCACCCAAGGAGCCAGCAGGGAAAAATATGCCTTGTTCTAAAGCTCTTTGGGAACCTCTTGCGTAGCCCCACAGACCTGGGGGCTGCGGGCTTTCCTGCTGCCTTCAGCCTTGACATGACCCTTTCCCACTTGGCGCCGCGCCAGGAGCAAAAACGGCCATACGGCTGGAGATGGGTCCCCCACCCAAGGAGCCAGCAGGAAAACTGTGCCTTGTTCTAAAGCTCTTTGTGAATCCCTTGCGTAGCCCCACAGACCTGGGGGCTGAGGGCTTTCCAGATGCCTTCAACCTTGACATGACCGTTTCCCACTTGGTGCCGCGCCAGGCACAAAAATGGCTATACGGCTTAATATAGGTCCCCTGCCCAAGGAGCCAGCAGGAAAAGCAATGCCTTGTTCTAAAGCTATTTGGGAACCTCTTGCGTAGCCCCACAGACCTGGGGGCTGCAGGCTTTCCTGCTGCCTTCAGCCTCAAAACCACCCTTTCCCAATTGGTGCCGCGCCAGGCACAAAAATGGGCATACGGGTCGAGGTAGGTCCACCGCCCAAAGAGCCAGCAGGAAAAACTATGCCTTGTTCTAAAGCTCTGTGGGAAATGCTTGCGTAGCCCCACAGACCTGGGGGCTGCGGGCTTTCCTGCTGCCTTCAGCCTCGACACCACCCTTTCCCACTTGGTGCCGCGCCAGGCACAAAAATGGCTATACGGCTGGAGATGGGTCACCCGCCCAAGGAGCCAGCAGGGAAAACTAGGCCTTGTTCTAAAGCTCTTTGGGAACCGCTTGCGTAGCCCCACAGACCTGGGGGCTGCGGGCTTTCCTGCTGCCTTCAGCCTCCACACCACCCTTTCCCACTTGGCGCCGCGCCAGGCACAAAAATGGCTATACGGCTGGAGATGGGTCCCCTGCCCAAGGAGCCAGCAGAGTAAACTAGGCCTTGTTCTAAAGCTCTTTGGGAACCGCTTGCATAGCCCCTCAGACCTGGGGGCTGCGGGCTTTCCTACTGCCTTCAGCCTCGACACCACCCTTTCCCACTTGGTGCCACGCCAGGCACAAAAACAGCCATACGGTTGGAGATGGGTCCCCTGCCAAAAGAGCCAGCAGGGAAAACTATGCCTTCTTCTAAAGGTCTTTGGGAACCGCTTGCGTAGCCTCACACACCTGGGTGCTGCGGGCTTTCCTGCTGCCTTCAGCCTCCACACCACCCTTTCCCACTTGGCGCCGCGCCAGGCACAAAAATGGCCATATGGCTGGAGATGGGTCTCCCGCACAAGGAGCCAGCAGGGAAAACTATGCCTTGTTCTAAAGCTCTTTGGGAACCGCTTGCGTAGCCCCACAGACCTGGGGGCTGCGGGCTTTCCTGCTGCCTTCAGCCTCGACACCACCCTTTCCCACTTGGCGTCGCGCCAGGCACAAAAATGGGCATACGGCTGGAGGTGGGTCCCCCGCCCAAGGAGCCAGCAGGGAAAACAATGCCTTCCTCTAAAGCTCTTTGGGAACTGCTTGCGTAGCCCCACAGACCTGGGGGCTGCGGGCTTTCCTGCTGCCTTCAGCCTCGACACCACCCTTTCCCACTTGGTACCACGCCAGGCACAAAAACAGACATATGGCTGGAGATGGGTCGCCCGCACAAGGAGCCAGCAGGGAAAACAATGCCTTCTTCTAAAGCCCTTTGGGAACCGCTTGCGTAGCCCCACAGACCTGGGGGCTGCGGGCTTTCCTGCTGCCTTCAGCCTCGACACCACACTTTCCCACTTGGTGCCGCGCCAGGCACAAGAATGGCTATACGGCTGGAGATGGGTCACCCGCCCAAGGAGCCAGTAGGGAAAACTAGGCCTTGTTCTAAAGCTCTATGGGAACCGCTTGCGTAGCCCCACAGACCTGGGGGCTGCGGGCTTTTCTGCTGCCTTCAGCCTCAACACCACCCTTTCCCACTTGGCGCCGCGCCAGGTACAAAAATGGCCATACGGCTGGAGATGTGTCCCCCGCCCAAAGACCCAGCAGGGAAAACTAGGCCTTGTTCTAAAGCTCTTTGGGAACCGCTTGTGTAGCACCCACAGACCTGGGGGCTGCGGGCTTTCCTGCTGCCTTCAGCCTCGACACCACCCTTTCCCACTACGTGTCGCTCCAGGCACAAAAATGGCCATATGGCTGGAGATGGGTCGCCCGCACAAGGAGCCAGCAGGGAAAACTATGCCTTCTTCTAAAGCTCTTTGGGAACCGCTTGCGTAGCCCCACAGACCTGGGGGCTGCGGGCTTTCCTGCTGCCTTCAGCCTCGACACCACCCTTTCCCACTACGTGTCGCTCCAGGCACAAAAATGGCCATATGGCTGGAGATGGGTCGCCCGCACAAGGAGCCAGCAGGGAAAACTATGCCTTCTTCTAAAGCTCTTTGGGAACCGCTTGCGTAGCCCCACAGACCTGGGGGCTGCGGGCTTTCCTGCTGCCTTCAGCCTCGACACCACCATTTCCCACTTGGCGTCGCGCCACGCACAAAAATGGCCATATGGCTGGAGATGGGTCCCCCGCCCAAGGAGCCAGCAGGGAAAACAATGCCTTCTTCTAAAGCTCTTTTGGAACCGCTTCGTAGCCCCACAGACCTGGGGGCTGCGGACTTTCCTGCTGCCTTCAGCCTCCACACCACCCTTTCCCACTTGGCGTCGCGCCAGGCACAAAAATGGCCATATGGCTGGAGATGGGTCGCCCGCACAAGGAGCCAGCAGGGAAAACTATGCCTTGTTCTAAAGCTCTTTGGGAACCGCTTGCGTAGCCCCAAAGACCTGGGGGCTGCGGGCTTTCCTGCTGCCTTCAGCCTCCACACCACCCTTTCCCACTTGGCGCCGTGCCAGGCACAAAAATGGCCATATGGCTGGAGATGGGTCGCCCGCACAAGGAGCCAGCAGGGAAAACAATGCCTTCTTCTAAAGCTCTTTGGGAACCGCTTGCGTAGCCCCACAGACCTGGGGGCTGCGGGCTTTCCTGCTGCCTTCAGCCTCCACACCACCCTTTCCCACTTGGCGTCGCGCCAGGCACAAAAACGGCCATATGGCTGGAGATGGGTCGCCCGCACAAGGAGCCAGCAGGGAAAACTATGCCTTCTTCTAAAGCTCTTTGGGAACCGCTTGCGTAGCCCCACAGACCTGGGGGCTGCGGGCTTTCCTGCTGCCTTCAGCCTCCACACCACCCTTTCCCACTTGGCGCCGCGCCAGGCACAAAAATGGCCATATGGCTGGAGATGGGTCTCCCGCACAAGGAGCCAGCAGGGTAAACTAGGCCTTCTTCTAAAGCTCTTTGGGAACCGCTTGCGTAGCCCCACAGACCTGGGGGCTGCGGGCTTTCCTGCTGCCTTCAGCCTCCACACCACCCTTTCCCACTTGGTGCCACGCCAGGCACAAAAACAGCCATACGGCTGGAGATGCGTCCCACGCCGAAAGAACCAGCAGGAAAAACTATGCCTTGTTCTAAAGCTCTTTGGGAAACGCTTGCGTGGCCCCATACACCTGGGGGCTGCGGGCTTTCCTGCCGCCTTCAGCCTCGACACCACCCTTTCCCACTTGGCGTCGCGCCAGGCACAAAAATGGCCATACGGCTGGAGATGGGTCCCCCACCCAAGGAGCCAGCAGGGAAAAATATGCCTTGTTCTAAAGCTCTTTGGGAACCTCTTGCGTAGCCCCACAGACCTGGGGGCTGCGGGCTTTCCTGCTGCCTTCAGCCTCCACACCACCCTTTCCCACTTGGCGCCGCGCCAGGAGCAAAAACGGCCATACGGCTGGAGATGGGTCCCCCACCCAAGGAGCCAGCAGGAAAACTATGCCTTGTTCTAAAGCTCTTTGTGAATCCCTTGCGTAGCCCCACAGACCTGGGGGCTGAGGGCTTTCCAGATGCCTTCAACCTTGACATGACCGTTTCCCACTTGGTGCCGCGCCAGGCACAAAAATGGCTATACGGCTTAATATAGGTCCCCTGCCCAAGGAGCCAGCAGGAAAAGCAATGCCTTGTTCTAAAGCTATTTGGGAACCTCTTGCGTAGCCCCACAGACCTGGGGGCTGCAGGCTTTCCTGCTGCCTTCAGCCTCAAAACCACCCTTTCCCAATTGGCGCCGCGCCAGGCACAAAAATGGGCATACGGGTCGAGGTAGGTCCACCGCCCAAAGAGCCAGCAGGAAAAACTATGCCTTGTTCTAAAGCTCTGTGGGATATGCTTGCGTAGCCCCACAGACCTGGGGGCTGCGGGCTTTCCTGCTGCCTTCAGCCTCCACACCACCCTTTCCCACTTGGTGCCACGCCAGGCACAAAAACAGCCATACGGTTGGAGATGGGTCCCCTGCCAAAAGAGCCAGCAGGGAAAACTATGCCTTCTTCTAAAGGTCTTTGGGAACCGCTTGCGTAGCCTCACACACCAGGGTGCTGCGGGCTTTCCTGCTACCTTCAGCCTCCACACCACCCTTTCCCACTTGGCGCCGCGCCAGGCACAAAAATGGCCATATGGCTGGAGATGGGTCTCCCGCACAAGGAGCCAGCAGGGAAAACTATGCCTTCTTCTAAAGCTCTTTGGGAACCGCTTGCGTAGCCCCACAGACCTGGGGGCTGCGGGCTTTCCTGCTGCCTTCAGCCTCGACACCACCCTTTCCCACTTGGCGTCGCGCCAGGCACAAAAATGGCCATACGGCTGGAGGTGGGTCCCCCGCCCAAGGAGCCAGCAGGGAAAACAATGCCTTCCTCTAAAGCTCTTTGGGAACTGCTTGCGTAGCCCCACAGACCTGGGGGCTACGGGCTTTCCTGCTGCCTTCAGCCTCGACACCACCCTTTCCCACTTGGTACCACGCCAGGCACAAAAACAGACATATGGCTAGAGATGGGTCGCCCGCACAAGGAGCCAGCAGGGAAAGCAATGCCTTCTTCTAAAGCCCTTTGGGAACCGCTTGCGTAGCCCCAGAGACCTGGGGGCTGCGGGCTTTCCTGCTGCCTTCAGCCTCGACACCACACTTTCCCACTTGGTGCCGCGCCAGGCACAAGAATGGCTATACGGCTGGAGATGGGTCACCCGCCCAAGGAGCCAGTAGGGAAAACTAGGCCTTGTTCTAAAGCTCTATGGGAACCGCTTGCGTAGCCCCACAGACCTGGGGGCTGCGGGCTTTTCTGCTGCCTTCAGCCTCAACACCACCCTTTCCCACTTGGCGCCGCGCCAGGTACAAAAATGGCCATACGGCTGGAGATGTGTCCCCCGCTCAAAGACCCAGCAGGGAAAACTAGGCCTTGTTCTAAAGCTCTTTGGCAACCGCTTGCGTAGCACCCACAGACCTGGGGGCTGCAGGCTTTCCTGCTGCCTTCAGCCTCAATACTACGCTTTCCCACTAGGTGTCGCTCCAGGCACAAAAATGGCCATACGGATAGAGATTGGTCCCCCGCCCAAGGAGCCAGCAGGGAAAAATATGCCTTGTTCTAAAGCTCTTTGGGAACCGCTTGCGTAGCCTCACAGACCTGGGGCTACGAGCTTTTCTGCTGCCTTCAGCCTCGACACCACCCGTTCCCACTTGGCGCCACGCCAGGCACAAAAATGGCCATACGGATAGAGATTGGTCCCACGCCCAAGGAGCCAGCAGGGAAAACCAGGCCTTGTTCTAAAGCTCTTTGGGAACCGCTTGCGTAGCCCCACAGACTTGGGGGCTGCGGGCTTTCCTGCTGCCTTCAGCCTCGACACCACCCTTTCCCACTTGGCGTCGCGCCAGGCACAATAATGGCCATATGGCTGGAGATGGGTCGCCCGCACAAGGAGCCAGCAGGGAAAACTATGCCTTGTTCTAAAGCTCTTTGGGAACCGCTTGCGTAGCCCCACAGACCTGGGGGCTGCGGGCTTTCCTGCTGCCTTCAGCCTTGACACCACCCTTTCCCACTTCGCGTTGCGCCAAGCACAAAAATGGCCATATGGCTGGAGATGGGTCCCCCGCCCAAGGAGCCAGCAGGGAAAACAATGCCTTCTTCTAAAGCTCTTTTGGAACCGCTTCGTAGCCCCACAGACCTGGGGGCTGCAGGCTTTCCTGCTGCCTTCAGCCTCCACACCACCCTTTCCCACTTGGCGTCGCGCCAGGCACAAAAATGGCCATATGGCTGGAGATGGGTCGCCGCACAAGGAGCCAGCAGGGAAAACTATGCCTTGTTCTAAAGCTCTTTGGGAACCGCATGCGTAGCCCCAAAGACCTGGGGGCTGCGGGCTTTCCTGCTGCCTTCAGCCTCCACACCACCCTTTCCCACTTGGCGCCGTGCCAGGCACAAAAATGGCCATATGGCTGGAGATGGGTCGCCCGCACAAGGAGCCAGCAGGGAAAACTAGGCCTTCTTCTAAAGCTCTTTGGGAACCGCTTGCGTAGCCCCACAGACCTGGGGGCTGCGGGCTTTCCTGCTGCCTTCAGCCTCCACACCACCCTTTCCCACTTGGCGTCGCGCCAGGCACAAAAACGGCCATATGGCTGGAGATGGGTCCCCCGCCCAAGGAGCCAGCAGGGAAAACAATGCCTTCTTCTAAAGCTCTTTGGGAACCGCTTGCGTAGCCCCATAGACCTGGGGGCTGCGGGCTTTCCTGCTGCCTTCAACCTCGACACCACCCTTTCCCACTTGGCGCCGCGCCAGGCACAAAAATAGACATACGGCTGGAGATGGGTCACCCGCCCAAGGAGCCAGCAGGGAAAACTAGGCCTTGTTCTAAAACTCTATGGTAACCGCTTGCGTAGCCCCACAGACCTGGGGGCTGCGGGCTTTTCTGCTGCCTTCAGCCTCCACGCCACCCTTTCCCACTTGGCGTCGCGCCAGGTACAAAAATGGCCATACGGCTGGAGATGTGTCCCCCGCCGAAAGACCCAGCACGGAAAACAAGGCCTTGTTCTAAAGCTCTTTGGGAACCGCTTGCGTAGCCCCACAGACCTGGGGGCTGAGGGCTTTCCTGCTGCCTTCAGCCTCCACACCACCCTTTCCCACTTGGCGCCGCTCCAGGCACAAAAATGGCCATACGGATGGAGATTGGTCCCACGCCCATGGAGCCAGCAGGGAAAACCAGGCCTTCTTCTAAAGCTCTTTGGGAACCGCTTTCGTAGCCCCACAGACCTGGGGGCTGCGGGCTTTCCTGCTGCCTTCAGCCTCGACACCACCCTTTCCCACTTGGCGTCGTGCCAGGCACAAAAATGGCCATATGGCTGGAGATGTGTCCCCCGCCCAAAGACCCAGCAGGGAAAACTAGGCCTTGTTCTAAAGCTCTTTGGGAATCCCTTGCGTAGCCCCACAGACCTGGGGGCTGAGGGCTTTCCTGCTGCCTTCAACCTTGACATGACCCTTTCCCACTTGGTGCCGCGCCAGGCTCAAAAATGGCTATACGGCTGAAGATAGGTCCCCCTCCCAAGGAGCCAGCAGGAAAAACTAGGCCTTGTTCTAAAGCTATTTGGGAACCTCTTGCGTAGCCCCACAGACCTGGGGGCTGCGGGCCTTCCTCTGCCTTAAGCCTCGACACCACCCTTTCCCACTTGGCGCCGCGCCAGGCACAAAAATGGCCATACGGCTGGAGATGGGTCCCCCGCACAAGTAGCCAGCAGGGAAAACAATGCCTTGTTCTAAAGCTCTGTGGGAACCGCTTGCGTAGCCCCACATACCTGGGGGCTGCAGGCTTTCCTGCTGCCTTCAGCCTCAAAACCACCCTTTTCCAATTGGCGCCGCGCCAGGCACAAAAATGGGCATACGGGTCGAGTTAGGTCCACCGACCAAAGAGCCAGAAGGGAAAACTATGCCTTGTTCTAAAGCTCTGTGGGAACCGCTTGCGTAGCACCCACAGACCTGGGGGCTGCAGGCTTTCCTGCTGCCTTCAGCCTCAATACTATGCTTTCCCACTTGGTGCCACGCCAGGCACAAAAACAGCCATACGGCTGGAGATGGGTCCCCCGCCCAAAGAGCCAGCAGGGAAAACTATGCCTTGTTCTAAAGCTCTTTGGGAACCGCTTGCGTAGCCCCACAGACCTGGGGGCTGCGGGCTTTCCTGCTGCCTTCAGCCTCAAAACCACCCTTTCCCAATTGGCGCCGCGCCAGGCACAAAAATGGGCATACGGGTCGAGGTAGGTCCACCGCCCAAAGAGCCAGCAGGAAAAACTATGCCTTGTTCTAAAGCTCTGTGGGAAATGCTTGCGTAGCCCCACAGACCTGGGGGCTGCGGGCTTTCCTGCTGCCTTCAGCCTCGACACCACCCTTTCCCACTTGGTGCCGCGCCAGGCATAAAAATGGCTATACGGCTGGAGATGGGTCACCCGCCCAAGGAGCCAGCAGGGAAAACTAGGCCTTGTTCTAAAGCTCTATGGGAACCGCTTGCGTAGCCCCACAGACCTGGGGGCTGCGGGCTTTCCTGCTGCCTTCAGCCTCCACACCACCCTTTCCCACTTGGCGCCGCGCCAGGCACAAAAATGGCTATACGGCTGGAGATGGGTCCCCTGCCCAAGGAGCCAGCAGAGTAAACTAGGCCTTGTTCTAAAGCTCTTTGGGAACCGCTTGCATAGCCCCTCAGACCTGGGGGCTGCGGGCTTTCCTACTGCCTTCAGCCTCGACACCACCCTTTCCCACTTGGTGCCACGCCAGGCACAAAAACAGCCATACGGTTGGAGATGGGTCCCCTGCCAAAAGAGCCAGCAGGGAAAACTATGCCTTCTTCTAAAGGTCTTTGGGAACCGCTTGCGTAGCCTCACACACCTGGGTGCTGCGGGCTTTCCTGCTGCCTTCAGCCTCCACACCACCCTTTCCCACTTGGCGCCGCGCCAGGCACAAAAATGGCCATATGGCTGGAGATGGGTCTCCCGCACAAGGAGCCAGCAGGGAAAACTATGCCTTGTTCTAAAGCTCTTTGGGAACCGCTTGCGTAGCCCCACAGACCTGGGGGCTGCGGGCTTTCCTGCTGCCTTCAGCCTCGACACCACCCTTTCCCACTTGGCGTCGCGCCAGGCACAAAAATGGCCATACGGCTGGAGGTGGGTCCCCCGCCCAAGGAGCCAGCAGGGAAAACAATGCCTTCCTCTAAAGCTCTTTGGGAACTGCTTGCGTAGCCCCACAGACCTGGGGGCTGCGGGCTTTCCTGCTGCCTTCAGCCTCGACACCACCCTTTCCCACTTGGTACCACGCCAGGCACAAAAACAGACATATGGCTGGAGATGGGTCGCCCGCACAAGGAGCCAGCAGGGAAAACAATGCCTTCTTCTAAAGCCCTTTGGGAACCGCTTGCGTAGCCCCACAGACCTGGGGGCTGCGGGCTTTCCTGCTGCCTTCAGCCTCCACACCACCCTTTCCCACTTGGCGCCGCGCCAGGTACAAAAATGGCCATACGGCTGGAGATGTGTCCCCCGCCCAAAGACCCAGCAGGGAAAACTAGGCCTTGTTCTAAAGCTCTTTGGGAACCGCTAGCGTAGCCCCACAGACCTGGGGGCTGAGGGCTTTCCTGCTGCCTTCAGCCTCCACACCACCCTTTCCCACTTGGCGCCGCTCCAGGCACAAAAATGGCCATATGGATGGAGATTGGTCCCACGCCCATGGAGCCACCAGGGAAAACCAGGCCTTGTTCTAAAGCTCTTTGGGAACCGCTTTCGTAGCCCCACAGACCTGGGGGCTGCGGGCTTTCCTGCTGCCTTCAGCCTCGACACCACCCTTTCCCACTTGGCGTCGTGCCAGGCACAAAAATGGCCATATGGCTGGAGATGTGTCCCCCGCCCAAAGACCCAGCAGGGAAAACTAGGCCTTGTTCTAAAGCTCTTTGGGAATCCCTTGCGTAGCCCCACAGACCTGGGGGCTGAGGGCTTTCCTGCTGCCTTCAACCTTGACATGACCCTTTCCCACTTGGTGCCGCGCCAGGCTCAAAAATGGCTATACGGCTGAAGATAGGTCCCCCTCCCAATGAGCCAGCAGGAAAAACTAGGCCTTGTCCTAAAGCTATTTGGGAACCTCTTGCGTAGCCCCACAGACCTGGGGGCTGCGGGCCTTCCTCTGCCTTAAGCCTCGACACCACCCTTTCCCACTTCGCGTTGCGCCAAGCACAAAAATGGCCATATGGCTGGAGATGGGTCGCCCGCACAAGGAGCCAGCAGGGAAAACTATGCCTTGTTCTAAAGCTCTTTGGGAACCGCTTGCGTAGCCCCAAAGACCTGGGGGCTGCGGGCTTTCCTGCTGCCTTCAGCCTCCACACCACCCTTTCCCACTTGGCGCCGTGCCAGGCACAAAAATGGCCATATGGCTGGAGATGGGTCGCCCGCACAAGGAGCCAGCAGGGAAAACAATGCCTTCTTCTAAAGCTCTTTGGGAACCGCTTGCGTAGCCCCACAGACCTGGGGGCTGCGGGCTTTCCTGCTGCCTTCAGCCTCGACACCACCCTTTCCCACTTGGCGTCGCGCCAGGCACAAAAACGGCCATATGGCTGGAGATGGGTCGCCCGCACAAGGAGCCAGCAGGGAAAACTATGCCTTGTTCTAAAGCTCTTTGGGAACCGCTTGCGTAGCCCCACAGACCTGGGGGCTGCGGGCTTTCCTGCTGCCTTCAGCCTTGACACCACCCTTTCCCACTTGGCGCCGCGCCAGGCACAAAAATGGCCATATGGCTGGAGATGGGTCCCCCGCCCAAGGAGCCAGCAGGGAAAACAATGCCTTCTTCTGAAGCTCTTTGGGAACCGCTTGCGTAGCCCCATAGACCTGGGGGCTGCGGGCTTTCCTGCTGCCTTCAACCTCGACACCACCCTTTCCCACTTGGCGCCGCGCCAGGCACAAAAATAGACATACGGCTGGAGATGGGTCACCCGCCCAAGGAGCCAGCAGGGAAAACTAGGCCTTGTTCTAAAACTCTATGGTAACCGCTTGCGTAGCCCCACAGACCTGGGGGCTGCGGGCTTTTCTGCTGTCTTCAGCCTCCACGCCACCCTTTCCCACTTGGCGCCGCGCCAGGTACAAAAATGGCCATACGGCTGGAGATGTGTCCCCCGCCCAAAGACCCAGCAGGGAAAACTAGGCCTTGTTCTAAAGCTCTTTGGGAACCGCTTGCGTAGCCCCACAGACCTGGGGGCTGAGGGCTTTCCTGCTGCCTTCAGCCTCCACACCACCCTTTCCCACTTGGCGCCGCTCCAGGCACAAAAATGGCCATACGGATGGAGATTGGTCCCACGCCCATGGAGCCAGCAGGGAAAACCAGGCCTTGTTCTAAAGCTCTTTGGGAACCGCTTTCGTAGCCCCACAGACCTGGGGGCTGCGGGCTTTCCTGCTGCCTTCAGCCTCGACACCACCCTTTCCCACTTGGCGTCGTGCCAGGCACAAAAATGGCCATATGGCTGGAGATGTGTCCCCCGCCCAAAGACCCAGCAGGGAAAACTAGGCCTTGTTCTAAAGCTCTTTGGGAATCCCTTGCGTAGCCCCACAGACCTGGGGGCTGCGGGCCTTCCTCTGCCTTAAGCCTCGACACCACCCTTTCCCACTTGGCGCCGCGCCAGGCACAAAAATGGCCATACGGCTGGAGATGGATCCCCCGCACAAGTAGCCAGCAGGGAAAACAATGCCTTGTTCTAAAGCTCTGTGGGAACCGCTTGTGTAGCCCCACATACCTGGGGGCTGCAGGCTTTCCTGCTGCCTTCAGCCTCAAAACCACCCTTTTCCAATTGGCGCCGCGCCAGGCACAAAAATGGGCATACGGGTTGAGGTAGGTCCACCGCCGAAAGACCCAGCAGGGAAAACTATGCCTTGTTCTAAAGCTCTGTGGGAACCGCTTGCGTAGCACCCACAGACCTGGGGGCTGCAGGCTTTCCTGCTGCCTTCAGCCTCAATACTATGCTTTCCCACTAGGTGTCGCTCCAGGCACAAAAATGGCTATACGCCTGGAGATGGGTCCCCCGCCCAAGGAGCCAGCAGGGAAAACAATGCCTTGTTCTAAAGCTCTTTGGGAACCGCTTGCGTAGCCCCACAGACCTCGGGGCTGCGGGCTTTTCTGCTACCTTCAGCCTCCACACCACCCTTTCCCACTTGGCGCCGCGCCAGGTACAAAAATTGCCATACGGCTGGAGATGTGTCCCCCGCCCAAACACCCAGCAGGGAAAACTAGGCCTTGTTCTAAAGCTCTTTGGGAACCGCTTGCGTAGCCCCACAGACCTGGGGGCTGCAGGCTTTCCTGCTGCCTTCAGCCTCGACACCACCCTTTCCCACTTGGCGTCGCGCCAGGCACAAAAATGGCCATATGGCTGGAGATTGGTCCCCCGCACAAGGAGCCAGCAGGGAAAACAATGCCTTCTTCTAAAGCTCTTTGGAAACCGCTTGCGTAGCCCCACAGACCTGGGGGCTGCGGGCTTTCCTGCTGCCTTCAGCCTCCACACCACCCTTTCCCACTTGGTGCCACGCCAGGCACAAAAACAGCCATACGGCTGGAGATGCGTCCCACGCCGAAAGAACCAGCAGGGAAAACTAGGCCTTGTTCTAAAGTTCTTTGGGAACCGCTTGCGTAGCCCCACAGACCTGGGGGCTGCGGGCTTTCCTGCAGCCATCACCCTTGACATGACCCTTTCCTACTTGGTGCCGCGCCAGGCACAAAAATGGCTATACGGCTAAGACAGGTCCCCCACCCAATGAGCCAGCAGGGAAAACTAGGCCTTGTTCTAAAGCTATTTGTGAACCGCTTGCGTAGCCCCACACACCTGGGGGCTGCGGGCCTTCCTGCTGCTCTCAGTCTCAAAACCACCCTTTCTCACTTGGCGTCGCGCAAGGCACAGAAATGGCCATACGGCTGGAGATGGGTCCCCCGCACAAGTAGCCAGCACGGAAAACAATGCCTTGTTCTAAAGCTCTGTTGAAACCGCTTGCGTAGCCCCACAGACCTGGGGGCTGCAGGCGTTCCTGCTGCCTTCAGCCTCCACACCACCCTTTCCCACTTGGCGCCGCGCCAGGCACAAAATGGGCATACGGGTCACGGTAGGTCCCACGCCCAAAGAGCCAGCAGGGAAAACTATGCCTTCTTCTAAAGCTCTTTAGGGAACCGCTTGTGTAGCCCCACAGACCTGGGGGCTGCAGGCTTTCCTACTGCCTTCAGCCTCAAAACCACCCTTTCCCACTTGGCGCCGCGCCAGGCACAAAAATGGCCATACGGCTGAAGATAGGTCCCCCGCCCAAGGAGCCAGCAGGAAAAACTAGGCCTTGATTTAAAGCTATTTCGGAACCTCTTGCGTAGCCCAACAGACCACGGGGCTGCGGGCCTTCCTGCTGCCTTCAGCCTCGACACCACCCTTTCCCACTTGGCGCCCCGCCAGGCACAAAAATGGTCATACGGCTAGATATGGGTCCCCCGCCCAAGGAGCCAACAGGAAAACTATGCCGTGTTCTAAACCTCCTTGGGAACCGCTTGCGTAGCCCCACACACCTGGGGGCTGCGGGATTTCCTGCTGCCTTCAGCCTCCACACCACCCTTTCCCACTTGGCGCCGCGCCAGGCACAAAAATGGCCATACGGGTCGAGGTGGGTCCCTGGCTCAAGGAGCCATCAGGGAAATATATTCTTTGTTTTAAAGCTCTTTGGTAACCGCTTGCGTAGCCCCACAGACCTGGGGTCTGCCGGCTTTCCTGCATCCTTCAACCTCCACACCGCCCTTTCCCACTTGCCATCGCGCCAGGCACAAAAATGGCCATATACATGGAGATGGGTCCCCCGCACAAGGAGCCATCAGGGACAACTAGGCCTTGCTCTAAAGCTTTTTGACAAATCCTTGCGTAGCCCCAAAGACCTGGGGGCTGCAGGCTTTCCTGCTGCCTTCCGCCTCGACACCACCCTTTCCCACTTGGCATCGCGCCAGGCACAAAAATGACTATACGGCTGGAGATGGGTCCCCCGCACAAGGAGCCAGCAGGGAAAACAATGCCTTCTTCTAAAGCTCTTTGGGAACCGCTTGCGTAGCCCCAAAGACCTGGGGGCTGCAGGCTTTCCTGCTGCCTTCAGCCTCCACACCACCCTTTCCCACTTGGCGCCGCGCCAGGAGCAAAAATGGCCATACGGCTGGAGATGGGTCCCCCGCCCAAGGAGCCAGCTGGGAAAACTATGCCTTGTTCTAAAGCTCTTCGGGAATCACTTGCGTAGCCCCACAGACCTGGGGGCTTCAGGCTTTCCTGCTGCCTTCAGCCTCAATACTACGCTTTCCCACTAGGTGTCGCTCCAGGCACAAAAATGGCCATGCAGCTGGAGCTGGGTCCCCTGCCCAAGGAGCCAGCAGGGAAAATTATGCCTTCTTCTAAAGCTCTTTGGGAACCGCTTGCGTAGCCCCACAGACCTGGGGGCTGCGGGCTTTCCTGCTGCCTTCAGCCTCGACACCACCCTTTCCCACTTGGCACCACGCCAGGCACAAAAACAGCCATACTGCTGGAGATGGGTCCCCCGCCCATAGAGCCAGCAGGATAAACTATGCCTTGTTCTAAAGCTCTTTGGAAACGCTTGCGTAGCCCCACAGACCAGGGGGCTGCGGGTTTTCCTGCTGCCTTCAGCCTCAAAAACACCCTTTCCCACTTGGCGCCACGCCAGGCACAAAAACAGCCATACGGCTGGAGATGGGTCCCCCGCCCATAGAGCCAGCAGGATAAACTATGCCTTGTTCTAAAGCTCTTTGGAAACGCTTGCGTAGCCCCACAGACCTGGGGGCTGCGGGCTTTCCTGCTGCATTCAGCCTCAAAAACGCCCTTTCCCACTTGGCGCCGCACCAGGCACAAAAATGGCTATACGGCTGAAGATAGGTCCCCCGCCCAAGGAGCCAGCAGGAAAAACTAGGCCTTCTAAAGCTATTTGGGAACCGCTTGCGTAGCCCCACAGACCTGGGGGCTGCGGGCCTTCCTGCTGCCCTCAGCCTCAAAACCACCCTTTCCCAGTTGGCGCCGCGCCAGGCACAAAAATGGCCATGCGGCTAGATATGGGTCCCCCGCCCAAAGAGCCAGCAGGGAAAACTATGCCGTGTTCTAAACCTCCTTGGGAACCGCTTGCGTAGCCCCACAGACCTGGGGCTGCGGGATTTCCTGCTGCCTTCAGCCTCCACAACACCATTTCCAACTTGGCGCCGCGCCAGGCACAAAAATGGCCATACGGGTCTAGGTGGGTCCCTTGCCCAAGGAGCCAACAGGGAAATTTATTCTTTGTTTTAAAGCTCTTTGGGAACCGCTTGCGTAGCCCCACAGACCTGGGGGCTGCAGGCTTTCCTGCTGCCTTCAGCCTCGACACCACCCTTTCCCACTTGGCGCCACGCCAGGCACAAAAACAGCCATACGGCTGGAGATGGGTCCCCCGCCCATGGAGGCAGCAGGATAAAATATGCCTTGTTCTAAAGCTCTTTGGAACCGCTTGCGTAGCCCCACAGACCTGGGGGCTGCGGGCTTTCCTGCTGCCTTCAGCCTTGACACGACCCTTTCCCAGTTGGCGCCGCGCCAGGCAAAAAAATGGCCATACGGCTAGATATGGGTCCCCCGCCCAAGGAGCCAGCAGGGAAAACTATGCCTTGTTCTACAGCTCTTTCGGAACCGCTTGCGTAGCCGAACACACCTGGGGGCTGCGGGCTTTCCTGCTGCCTTCATCCTCGACACCACCCTTTCTCACTTGGCGTTGCGCAATGCACAGAAATGGCCATACGGCTGGAGATGGGTCCCCCGCACAAGGAGCCAGCAGGGAAAACAATGCCTTCTTCTAAAGCTGTGTGGGAACCGCTTGCGTAGCCCCACAGACCTGGGGGCTGAGGGCTTTCCTGCTGCCTTCAGCCTCCACACCACCCTTTCCCACTTGGCGCCGCGCCAGGCACAAAATGGCCATACGGGTCGAGGTAGGTCCCACGCCCAAAGAGCCAGCAGGGAAAACTATGCCTTGTTCTAAAGCTCTTTAGGGAACCGCTTGCGTAGCCCCACAGACCTGGGGGCTGCAGGCTTTCCTGCTGCCTTCAACCTCAAAACCACCCTTTCCCACTTTGCGCCGCGCCAGGCACAAAAATGGCGATACGGCTGAAGATAGGTCCCCCGCCCCAGGAGCCAGCAGGAAAAACTAGGCCTTGATCTAAAGCTATTTCGGAACCTCTTGCGTAGCCCAACAGACCTCGGGGCTGCGGGCCTTCCTGCTGCCTTCAGCCTCGACACCACCCTTTCCCACTTGGCGCCCCGCCAGGCACAAAAATGGTCATACGGCTAGATATGTTTCCCCCGCCCAAGGAGCCATCAGGGAAAACTATGCCGTATTCTAAACCTCCTTGGGAACCGCTTGCGTAGCCCCACAGACCTGGGGGCTGCGGGCTTTCCTGCTGCCTTCAGCCTCCACACCACCCTTTCCCACTTGGCGCCGCGCCAGGCACAAAAATGGCCATACGGGTCGAGGTGGGTCCCTTGCCCAAGGAGCCAACAGGGAAAACAATGCCTTCTTCTAAAGCTCTTTGGGAACCGCTTGCGTAGCCCCACACACCTGGGGGCTGCAGGCTTTCCTGCTGCCTTCAGCCTCGACACCACCCTTTCCCACTTGGCGTCGCGCCAGGCACAAAAATGGCTATACGGCTGGAGATGGGTCCCCCGCAGAAGGAGCCAGCAGGGAAAACAATGCCTTCTTCTAAAGCTCTTTGGGAACCGCTTGCGTAGCCCCGCAGACCTGGGGGCTGCAGGCCTTCCTGCTGCCCTCAGCCTCAAAACCACCCTTTCCCAGTTGGCGCCGCACCAGGCAAAAAAATGGCCATACGGCTAGATATGGGTCCCCGGCCCAAGGAGCCAGCAGGGAAAACTATGCCTTGTTCTAAAGCTCTTTGGGAACCGCTTGCGTAGCCCCACAGACCTGGGGGCTGCGGGCTTTCCTGCTGCCTTCAGCCTCGACACCACCCTTTCTCACTTGGCGTTGCGCAAGGCACAGAAATGGCCATACGGCTGGAGATGGGTCCCCCGCACAAGTAGCCAGCAGGGAAAACTAAGCCTTGTTCTAAAGCTCTGTGGGAACCGCTTGCGTAGCCCCACACACCTGGGGGCTGCAGCCTTTCGTGCTGCCTTCAGCCTCCACACCACCCTTTCCCACTTGGCGCCGCGCCAGGCACAAAATGGGCATACGGGTCGCGGTAGGTCCCACGCCCAAAGAGCCAGCAGGGAAATCTAGGCCTTGTTCTAAAGCTCTTTAGGGAACCGCTTGCGTAGCCCCACAGACCTGGGGGCTACAGGCTTTCCTGCTGCCTTCAGCCTCAATACTACGCTTTCCCACTAGGTGTCGCTCCAGGCACAAAAATGGCCATGCAGCTGGAGATGGGTCCCCCGTCCAAGGAACCAGCAGGGAAAACTATGCCTTCTTGTAAAGCTCTTTGGGAACCGCTTGCGTAGCCCCACAGACCTGGGGGCTGCGGGCTTTCCTGCTGCCTTCAGCCTCGACACCACCCTTTCCCACTTGGTGCCACGCCAGGCACAAAAACAGCCATACGGCTGGAGATGGGTCCCCCGCCGAAAGACCCAGCAGGGAAAACTAGGCCTTGTTCTAAAGTTCTTTGGGAAACGCTTGCGTAGCCCCACAGACCTGGGGGCTGCGGGTTTTCCTGCTGCCTTCAGCCTCGACACCACCCTTTCCCACTTGGTGCCCCGCCAGGCACAAAAATTGTCATACGGCTAGATATGGGTCCCCCGCCCAAGGAGCCAGCAGGGAAAACTATGCCGTGTTCTAAACCTCCTTGGGAACCGCTTGCGTAGCCCCACACACCTGGGGGCTGCGGGCTTTCCTGCTGCCTTCAGCCTCCACACCACCCTTTCCCACTTGGTGCCACGCCAGGCACAAAAACAGCCATACGGCTGGAGATGCGTCCCACGCTGAAAGAACCAGCAGGGAAAACTAGGCCTTGTTCTAAAGTTCTTTGGGAACCGCTTGCGTAGCCCCACAGACCTGGGGGCTACAGGCTTTCCTGCTGCATTCAGCCTCAACACCACCCTTTCCCACTTGGCGCCGCGCCAGGAGCAAAAATGGCCATACGGCTGGAGATGGGTCCCCCGCCCAAGGAGCCAGCTGGGAAAACTATGCCTTGTTCTAGAGCTCTTTGGGAATCACTTGCGTAGCCCCACAGACCTGGGGGCTGCGGGCTTTCCTGCTGCCCTCAGCCTTGACATGACCCTTTCCCACTTGGTGCGGCACCAGGCACAAAAATGGCTATACGGCTGAAGATAGGTCCCCCGCCCAAGGAGCCAGCAGGAAAAACTAGGCCTTGTTCTAAAGCTATTTGGGAACCGCTTGCGTAGCCCCACAGACCTGGGGGCTGCGGGCCTTCCTGCTGCCCTCAGCCTCAAAACCACCCTTTCCCAGTTTGCGCCGCGCCAGGCACAAAAATGGCCATACGGCTAGATATGGGTCCCCAGCCCAAGGAGCCAGCAGGGAAAACTATGCATTGTTCTAAAGCTCTTTAGGGAACCGCTTGCGTAGCCCCACAGACCTGGGAGCTGCAGGCTTTCCTGCTGCCTTCATCCTGAAAACCACCCTTTCCCACTTGGCGCCGCGCCAGGCACAAAAATGGCTATACGGCTGGAGATGGGTCACCCGCCCATAGAGCCAGCAGGATAAACTAGGCCTTGATCTAAAGCTATTTCGGAACCTCTTGCGTAGCCCCACAGACCTGGGGGCTGCGGTATCTCCTGCTGTTTTCAGCCTCCACACCACCCTTTCCCACTTGGCGTCGCGCCAGGCACAAAAATGGCTATACGGCTGGAGATGTGTCCCCCGCTCAAGGAGCAATCAGCGAAAACTAGGCCTTGTTCTAAAGCTCTTTTGGAACCGCTTGCGTAGCCCCAAAGACCTGGGGGGCTACAGGTTTTTCTGCTGCATTCAGCCTCGACACCACCCTTTCGCACTTGGCGCCGCGCCAGGCACAAAAATGGCCATACGGCTGGACATGGGTCCCCCGCCCAAGGAGCCAGCAGGGAAAACAATGCCTTGTTCTAAACCTATTTGGGAACCTCTTGTGTAGCCACACAGACCTTGGGACTGCGGGCATTCCTGCTGCCTTCAGCCTCCACACCAACCTTCCCCACTTGGCTCCGCGCCACGTACAAAAATGGCCATACGGCTGGAGATGGGTCCTACGCCCAAAGAGCCAGCAGGGAAATCTAGGCCTTGTTCTAAAGCTCTTAGGGAACCGCTTGCGTAGCCCCACAGACCTGGGGGCTACAGGCTTTCCTGCTGCCTTCAGCCTCAATACTACGCTTTCCCACTAGGTGTCGCTCCAGGCACAAAAATGGCCATGCAGCTGGAGATGGGTCCCCCGCCCAAGGAACCAGCAGGGAAAACTATGCCTTCTTCTAAAGCTCTTTGGGAACCGCTTGCGTAGCCCCACACACCTGGGGGCTGCGGGCTTTCCTGCTGCCTTCAGCCTCGACACCACCCTTTCCCACTTGGCGCCACGCCAAGGCACAAAAACAGCCATACGGCTGGAGATGGGTCCCCCGCCCATAGTGCCAGCAGGATAAACTATGCCTTGTTCTAAAGCTCTTTGGAAACGCTTGCGTAGCCCCACAGACCTGGGGACTGCGGGCTTTCCTGCTGCCATCAGCCTTGACATGACCCTTTCCGACTTGGTGCCGCACCAGGCACAAAAATGGCTATACGGCTGAAGATAGGTCCCCCGCCCAAGGAGCCAGCAGGAAAAACTAGGCCTTGTTCTAAAGCTATTTGGGAACCGCTTGCGTAGCCCCACAGACCTGGGGGCTGCGGGCCTTCCTGCTGCCCTCAGCCTCAAAACCACCCTTTTCCAGTTGGCGCCGCTCCAGGCACAAAAATGGCCATACGGCTAGATATGGGTCCCCAGCACAAGGAGCCAGCAGGGAAAACTATGCCTTGTTCTAAAGCTCTTTGGGAACCGCTTGCGTAGCCCCACACACCTGGGGGCTGCGGGCTTTCCTGCTGCCTTCAGCCTCAAAAACACCCTTTCCCACTTGGCGCCGCAGCAGGCACAAAAATGGCCCTACGGCTGGAGATGGGTCCCCCACCCAAGGAGCCAGCAGGGAAAATTATGCTTGTTCTAAATCTCTTTGGGAACCGCTTGCGTAGCCAACAACACCTGGGGGTTGCGGGATTTCCTGCTGCCTTCAGCCTCGACACCACCCTTTCCCACTTGGTGCCACGCCAGGCACAAAAACAGCCATACGGCTGGAGATGGGTCCCCCGCCCAAAGACCCAGCAGGGAAAACTAGGCCTTGTTCTAAAGTTCTTTGGGAAACGCTTGTGTAGCCCGACAGACCGGGAGCTGCGGGCTTTTCTGCTGCCTTCAGCCTCGACACCACCCTTTCCCACTTGGCGCCCCGCCAGGCACAAAAATGGTCATACGGCTAGATATGGGTCCCCCGCCCAAGGAGCCAGCAGGGAAAACTATGCCGTGTTCTAAACCTCCTTGGGAACCGCTTGCGTAGCCCCACACACCTGGGGGCTGCAGGCTTTCCTGCTGCCTTCAGCCTCCACACCACCCTTTCCCACTTGGTGCCACGCCAGGCACAAAAACAGCTATACGGCTGGAGATGCGTCCCACGCTGAAAGAACCAGCAGGGAAAACTAGGCCTTGTTCTAAAGTTCTTTGGGAACCGCTTGCGTAGGCCCACAGACCTGGGGGCTGCAGGCTTTCCTGCTGCATTCAGCCTCAACACCACCCTTTCCCACTTGGCGCCGCGCCAGGAGCAAAAATGGCCATACGGCTGGAGATGGGTCCCCCGCCCAAGGAGCCAGCAGGAAAAACTAGGCCTTGATCTAAAGCTATTTCGGAACCTCTTGCGTAGCCCCACAGACCTGGGGGCTGCGGGCCTTCCTGCTGCCCTCAGCCTCGACACCACCCTTTCCCACTTGGCGCCCCGCAGGCACAAAAATGGCCATACGGCTTGATATGGGTCCCCCGCCCAAGGAGCCAGCAGGGAAAATTATGGCGTGTTCTAAACCTCCTTGGGAACCGCTTGCGTAGCCCCACACACCTGGGGGCTGCGGTATCTCCTGCTGTTTTCAGCCTCCACACCACCCTTTCCCACTTGGCGTCGCGCCAGGCACAAAAATGGCTATACGGCTGGAGATGTGTCCCCCGCTCAAGGAGCAATCAGCGAAAACTAGGCCTTGTTCTAAAGCTCTTTTGGAACCGCTTGCGTAGCCCCAAAGACCTGGGGTGCTACAGGTTTTTCTGCTACATTCAGCCTCGACACCACCCTTTCCCACTTGGCGCCACGCCAGGCACAAAAATGGCCATATGGCTGGAGATGGTTCCCCCACCCAAGGAGCCAGCAGGGAAAATTATGCTTGTTCTAAAGCTCTTTGGGAACCGCTTGCGTAGCCCCACAGACCTGGGGGCTGCGGGCTTTCCTGCTGCCTTCAGCCTCGACACCACCCTTTCCCACTTGGTGCCACGCCAGGCACAAAAACAGCCATACGGCTGGAGATGGGTCCCCCGCCCAAAGACCCAGCAGGGAAAACGAGGCCTTGTTCTAAAGTTCTTTGGGAAACGCTTGCGTAGCCCGACAGACCTGGGGGCTGCGGGCTTTCCTGCTGCCTTCAGCCTTGACATGACCCTTTGCCACTTGGCGCCGTGCCAGGCACAAAAATGGCCATACGGCTGGAGATGGGTCCCCCACCCAAGGAGTCAGCAGGGAAAACTAGGCCTTGTTCTAAAGCTCTTTGGGAACCGCTTGCGTAGCCCCACAGACCTGGGGCTGCGAGCTTTCCTGCTGCCTTCAGCCTCCACACCACCCTTTCCCACTTGGCGCCGCGCCGGGCACAAAAATGGCCATATGGCTGGAGATGCTTCCCCCACCCAAGGAGCCAGCAGGGAAAACTATGCTTTGTTCTAAAGGTCTTTGGGAACCGCTTGCATAGCGCCACAGACCTGGGGGCTGCGGGATTTCCTGCTGCCATCAGCCTTGACATGACCCTTTCCCACTTGGCGCCCCGCCAGGCACAAAAATGGTCATACGGCTGGAGATGGGTCCCCCGCCCAAGGAGCCAGCAGGGAAAACTATGCCGTGTTCTAAACCTCCTTGGGAACCGCTTGTGTAGCCCCACACACCTGGGGGCTGCAGGCTTTCCTGCTGCCTTCAGCCTCCACACCACCCTTTCCCACTTGGTGCCACGCCAGGCACAAAAACAGCCATACGACTGGAGATGCGTCCCACGCTGAAAGAACCAGCAGGGAAAACTAGGCCTTGTTCTAAAGTTCTTTGGGAACCGCTTGCGTAGCCCCACAGACCTGGGGGCTGCAGGCTTTCCTGCTGCATTCAGCCTCGACACCACCCTTTCCCACTTGGCGTCGCGCCAGGCAAAAAAATGGCTATACGGCTGGAGATGGGTCCCCCGCAGAAGGAGCCAGCAGGGAAAACAATGCCTTCTTCTAAAGCTCTTTGGGAACCGCTTGCGTAGCCCCACAGACCTGGGGGCTGCAGGCTTTCCTGCTGCATTCAGCCTCAATACTACGCTTTCCCACTAGGTGTCGCTCCAGGCACAAAAATGGCTATGCAGCTGGAGATGGGTCCCCCGCCGAAGGAACCAGCAGGGAAAACTATGCCTTCTTCTAAAGCTCTTTGGGAACCGCTTGCGTAGCCCCACACACCTGGGGGCTGCGGGCTTTCCTGCTGCCTTCAGCCTCGACACCACCCTTTCCCACTTGGCGCCATGCCAGGCACAAAAACAGCCATACGGCTGGAGATGGGTCCCCCGCCCATAGAGCCAGCAGGATAAACTATGCCTTGTTCTAAAGCTCTTTGGAAACGCTTGCGTAGCCCCACAGACATGGGGGCTGCGGGCTTTCCTGCTGCATTCAGCCTCAAAAGCACCCTTTCCCACTTGGCGCCGCACCAGGCACAAAAATGGCCATACGGCTGGAGATGGGTCCCCCACCCAAGGAGCCAGCAGGGAAAATTATGCTTGTTCTAAAGCTCTTTGGGAACCGCTTGCTTAGCCCCACAGACCTGGGGGCTGCGGGCTTTCCTGCTGCCTTCAGCCTCGACACCACCCTTTCCCACTTGGCGCCGCGCAAGGCACAGAAATGGCCATACGGCTGGAGATGGGTCCCCCGCACAAGAAGCCAGCAGGGAAAACAATGCCTTGTTCTAAAGCTCTGTGGGAACCGCTTGCGTAGCCCCACAGACCTGGGGGCTGCAGGCTTTCCTGCTGCCTTCAGCCTCCACACCACCTTTTCCAAATTTGCGCCGCGGCAGGCACAAAATGGGCATACGGGTCGCGGTAGGTCCCACGCCCAAAGAGCCAGCAGGGAAAATTATGCCTTGTTCTAAAGCTCTTTAGGGAACCGCTTGCGTAGCCCCACAGACCTGGGGGCTGCAGGCTTTCCTGCTGCCTTCAGCCTCAAAACCACCCTTTCCCACTTGGCGCCGCGCCAGGCACAAAAATGGCTATACGGCTGAAGATAGGTCCCCCGCCCAAGGAGCCAGCAGGAAATACTAGGCCTTGATCTAAAGCTATTTCGGAACCTCTTGCGTAGCCCCAGAGACCTCGGGGCTGCGGGCCTTCCTGCTGCCTTCAGCCTCGACACCACCCTTTCCCACTTGGCGCCCCGCCAGGCACAAAAATGGTCATACGGCTGGAGATGGGTCCCCCGCCCAAGGAGCCAGCAGGGAAAACTATGCCGTGTTCTAAACCTCCTTGGGAACCGCTTGTGTAGCCCCACACACCTGGGGGCTGCAGGCTTTCCTGCTGCCTTCAGCCTCCACACCACCCTTTCCCACTTGGTGCCACGCCAGGCACAAAAACAGCCATACGACTGGAGATGCGTCCCACGCTGAAAGAACCAGCAGGGAAAACTAGGCCTTGTTCTAAAGTTCTTTGGGAACCGCTTGCGTAGCCCCACAGACCTGGGGGCTGCAGGCTTTCCTGCTGCATTCAGCCTCGACACCACCCTTTCCCACTTGGCGTCGCGCCAGGCAAAAAAATGGCTATACGGCTGGAGATGGGTCCCCCGCAGAAGGAGCCAGCAGGGAAAACAATGCCTTCTTCTAAAGCTCTTTGGGAACCGCTTGCGTAGCCCCACAGACCTGGGGGCTGCAGGCTTTCCTGCTGCATTCAGCCTCAATACTACGCTTTCCCACTAGGTGTCGCTCCAGGCACAAAAATGGCTATGCAGCTGGAGATGGGTCCCCCGCCGAAGGAACCAGCAGGGAAAACTATGCCTTCTTCTAAAGCTCTTTGGGAACCGCTTGCGTAGCCCCACACACCTGGGGGCTGCGGGCTTTCCTGCTGCCTTCAGCCTCGACACCACCCTTTCCCACTTGGCGCCACGCCAGGCACAAAAACAGCCATACGGCTGGAGATGGGTCCCCCGCCCATAGAGCCAGCAGGATAAACTATGCCTTGTTCTAAAGCTCTTTGGAAACGCTTGCGTAGCCCCACAGACATGGGGGCTGCGGGCTTTCCTGCTGCATTCAGCCTCAAAAGCACCCTTTCCCACTTGGCGCCGCACCAGGCACAAAAATGGCCATACGGCTGGAGATGGGTCCCCCACCCAAGGAGCCAGCAGGGAAAATTATGCTTGTTCTAAAGCTCTTTGGGAACCGCTTGCTTAGCCCCACAGACCTGGGGGCTGCGGGCTTTCCTGCTGCCTTCAGCCTCGACACCACCCTTTCCCACTTGGCGCCGCGCCAGGAGCAAAAATGGCCATACGGCTGGAGATGGGTCCCCCGCCCAAGGAGCCAGCTGGGAAAACTAGGCCTTGTTCTAAAGCTCTTTGGGAATCACTTGCGTAGCCCCACATACCTGGGGGCTGCAGGCTTTCCTGCTGCCATCAGCCTTGACATGACCCTTTCCCACTTGGTGCCACGCCAGGCACAAAAATGGCTATACGGCTGAAGATAGGTCCCCCGCCCAAGGAGCCAGCAGGAAAAACTAGGCCTTGTTCTAAAGCTATTTGGGAACCGCTTGCGTAGCCCCACAGACCTGGGGGCTGCGGGCTTTCCTGCTGCCCTCAGCCTCAAAACCACCCTTTCCCAATTGGCGCCGCGCCAGGCACAATAATGGCCATACGGTTAGATATGCGTCCCCCGCCCAAGGAGCCAGCAGGGATAACTATGCCTTGTTCTAAAGCTCTTTGGGAACCGCTTGCGTACCCCAAAGACCTGGGGGCTGCGGGCTTTCCTGCTGCCTTCAGCCTCGACACCACCCTTTCTCACTTGGCGTTGCGCAAGGCACAGAAATGGCCATACGGCTGGAGATGGGTCCCCCGCACAAGTAGCCAGCAGGGAAAACAATGCCTTGTTCTAAAGCTCTGTGGGAACCGCTTGCGTAGCCCCACAGACCTGGGGGCTGCAGCCTTTCCTGCTGCCTTCAGCCTCCACACCACCCTTTCCCACTTGGCGCCGCGCCAGGAGCAAAAATGGCCATACGGCTGGAGATGGGTCCCCCGCCCAAGGAGCCAGCTGGGAAAACTATGCCTTGTTCTAAAGCTCTTTGGGAATCACTTGCGTAGCCCCACAGACCTGGGGGCTGCAGGCTTTCCTGCTGCCATCAGCCTTGACATGACCCTTTCCCACTTGGTGCCACGCCAGGCACAAAAATGGCTATACGGCTGAAGATAGGTCCCCCGCCCAAGGAGCCAGCAGGAAAAACTAGGCCTTGTTCTAAAGCTATTTGGGAACAGCTTGCGTAGCCCCACAGACCTGGGGGCTGCGGGCTTTCCTGGTGCCCTCAGCCTCAAAACCACCCTTTCCCAATTGGCGCCGCGCCAGGCACAAAAATGGCCATACGGCTAGATATGGGTCCCCCGCCCAAGGAGCCAGCAGGGAAAATTATGCCTTGTTCTAAAGCTCTTTGGGAACCGCTTGCGTAGCCCCACAGACCTGGGGGCTGCGGGCTTTCCTGCTGCCTTCAGCCTCGACACCACCCTTTCTCACTTGGCGTTGCGCAAGGCACAGAATTGGCCATACGGCTGGAGATGGGTCCCCCGCACAAGTAGCCAGCAGGGAAAACAATGCCTTGTTCTAAAGCTCTATGGGAACCGCTTGCGTAGCCCCACAGACCTGGGGGCTGCAGGCTTTCCTGCTGCCTTCAGCCTCCACACCACCCTTTCCAAATTTGCGCCGCGGCAGGCACAAAATTGGCATACGGGTCGCGGTAGGTCCCACGCCCAAAGAGCCAGCAGGGAAAATTATGCCTTGTTCTAAAGCTCTTTAGGGAACCGCTTGCGTAGCCCCACAGACCTGGGGGCTGCAGGCTTTCCTGCTGCCTTCAGCCTCAAAACCACCATTTCCCACTTGGCGCCGCGCCAGGCACAAAAATGGCTATACGGCTGAAGATAGGTCCCCCGCCCAAGGAGCCAGCAGGAAATACTAGGCCTTGATCTAAAGCTATTTCGGAACCTCTTGCGTAGCCCCAGAGACCTCGGGACTGCGGGCCTTCCTGCTGCCTTCAGCCTCGACACCACCCTTTCCCACTTGGCGCCCCGCCAGGCACAAAAATGGTCATACGGCTGGAGATGGGTCCCCCGCCCAAGGAGCCAGCAGGGAAAACTATGCCGTGTTCTAAACCTCCTTGGGAACCGCTTGTGTAGCCCCACAGACCTGGGGGCTACAGGCTTTCCTGCTGCCTTCAGCCTCCACACCACCCTTTCCCACTTGGTGCCACGCCAGGCACAAAAACAGCCATACGGCTGGAGATGCGTCCCACGCTGAAAGAACCAGCAGGGAAAACTAGGCCTTGTTCTAAAGTTCTTTGGGAACCGCTTGCGTAGCCCCACAGATCTGGGGGCTGCAGGCTTTCCTGCTCCATTCAGCCTCGACACCACCCTTTCCCACTTGGCGTCGCGCCAGGCAAAAAAATGGCTATACGGCTGGAGATGGGTCCCCCGCAGAAGGAGCCAGCAGGGAAAACAATGCCTTCTTCTAAAGCTCTTTGGGAACCGCTTGCGTAGCCCCAAAGACCTGGGGGCTGCGGTCTTTCCTGCTGCCTTCAGCCTCCACACCACCATTACCCAATTCGTGCCATGCCAGGCACAAAAAAAGCCATACGGCTGGAGATGCGTCCCACGCCGAAAGAACCAGCAGGGAAAACTAGGCCTTGTTGTAAAGTTCTTTGGGAACCGCTTGCGTAGCCCCACAGACTTGGGGGCTGCAGGCTTTCCTGCTGCATTCAGCCTCAATACTACGCTTTCCCACTAGGTGTCGCTCCAGGCACAAAAATGGCTATGCAGCTGGAGATGGGTCCCCCGCCGAAGGAACCAGCAGGGAAAACTATGCCTTCTTCTAAAGCTCTTTGGGAACCGCTTGCGTAGCCCCACACACCTGGGGGCTGCGGGCTTTCCTGCTGCCTTCAGCCTCGACACCACCCTTTCCCACTTGGCGCCTCGCCAGGCACAAAAACAGCCATACGGCTGGAGATGGGTCCCCCGCCCATAGAGCCAGCAGGATAAACTATGCCTTGTTCTAAAGCTCTTTGGAAACGCTTGCGTAGCCCCACAGACATGGGGGCTGCGGGCTTTCCTGCTGCATTCAGCCTCAAAAGCACCCTACCCACTTGGCGCCGCACCAGGCACAAAAATGGCCATACGGCTGGAGATGGGTCCCCCACCCAAGGAGCCAGCAGGGAAAATTATGCTTGTTCTAAAGCTCTTTGGGAACCGCTTGCTTAGCCCCACAGACCTGGGGGCTGCGGGCTTTCCTGCTGCCTTCAGCCTCGACACCACCCTTTCCCACTTGGCGCCGCGCCAGGAGCAAAAATGGCCATACGGCTGGAGATGGGTCCCCCGCCCAAGGAGCCAGCTGGGAAAACTATGCCTTGTTCTAAAGCTCTTTGGGAATCACTTGCGTAGCCCCACAGACCTGGGGGCTGCAGGCTTTCTTGCTGCCATCAGCGTTGACATGACCCTTTCCCACTTGGTGCCACGCCAGGCACAAAAATGGCTATACGGCTGAAGATAGGTCCCCCGCCCAAGGAGCCAGCAGGAAAAACTAGGCCTTGTTCTAAAGCTATTTGGGAACCGCTTGCGTAGCCCCACAGACCTGGGGGCTGCGGGCTTTCCTGCTGCCCTCAGCCTAAAAACCACCCTTTCCCAATTGGCGCCGCGCCAGGCACAATAATGGCCATACGGCTGGAGATGGGTCCCCCGCAGAAGGAGCCAGCAGGGAAAACTATGCCTTGTTCTAAAGCTCTTTGGGAACCGCTTGCGTACCCCACAGACCTGGGGGCTGCGGGCTTTCCTGCTGCCTTCAGCCTCGACACCACCCTTTCTCACTTGGCGTTGCGCAAGGCAAAGAAATGGCCATACGGCTGGAGATGGGTCCCCCGCACAAGTAGCCAGCAGGGAAAACAATGCCTTGTTCTAAAGCTCTGTGGGAACCGCTTGCGTAGCCCCACAGACCTGGGGGCTGCAGCCTTTCCTGCTGCCTTCAGCCTCCACACCACCCTTTCCCACTTGGCGCCGCGCCAGGAGCAAAAATGGCCATACGGCTGGAGATGGGTCCCCCGCCCAAGGAGCCAGCTGGGAAAACTATGCCTTGTTCTAAAGCTCTTTGGGAATCACTTGCGTAGCCCCACAGACCTGGGGGCTGCAGGCTTTCCTGCTGCCATCAGCCTTGACATGACCCTTTCCCACTTGGTGCCACGCCAGGCACAAAAATGGCTATACGGCTGAAGATAGGTCCCCCGCCCAAGGAGCCAGCAGGAAAAACTAGGCCTTGTTCTAAAGCTATTTGGGAACCGCTTGCGTAGCCCCACAGACCTGGGGGCTGCGGGCTTTCCTGGTGCCCTCAGCCTCAAAACCACCCTTTCCCAATTGGCGCCGAGCCAGGCACAAAAATGGCCATACGGCTAGATATGGGTCCCCCGCCCAAGGAGCCAGCAGGGAAAACTATGCCTTGTTCTAAAGCTCTTTGGGAACCGCTTGCGTAGCTCCACAGACCTGTGGGCTGCGGGCTTTCCTGCTGCCTTCAGCCTCGACACCACCCTTTCTCAATTGGCGTTGCGCAAGGCACAGAAATGGCCATACGGCTGGAGATGGGTCCCCCGCACAAGTAGCCAGCAGGGAAAACAATGCCTTGTTCTAAAGCTCTGTGGGAACCGCTTGCGTAGCCCCACAGACCTGGGGGCTGCAGGCTTTCCTGCTGCCTTCAGCCTCCACACCACCCTTTCCCACTTGGCGCCGCGCCAGGCACAAAATGGGCATACGGGTCGCGGTAGGTCCCACGCCCAAAGAGCCAGCAGGGAAAACAATGCCTTGTTCTAAAGCTCTGTGGGAACCGCTTGCGTAGCCCCACAGACCTGGGGGCTGCAGCCTTTCCTGCTGCCTTCAGCCTCAAAACCACCCTTTCCCACTTGGTGCCGCGCCAGGCACAAAAATGGCTATACGGCTGGAGATGGGTCACCCGCCCAAGGAGCCAGCAGGGAAAACTAGGCCTTGTTCTAAACCTATTTGGGAACCTCTTGTGTAGCCACACAGACCTGGGGGCTGCGGGCATTCCTGCTGCCTTCAGCCTCCACACCACCCTTTCCCACTTGGCGCCGCGCCAGGAGCAAAAATGGCCATACGGCTGGAGATGGGTCCCCCGCACAAGTAGCCAGCAGGGAAAACAATGCCTTGTTCTAAAGCTCTTAGGGAACCGCTTGCGTAGCCCCACAGACCTGGGGGCTACAGGCTTTCCTGCTGCCTTCAACCTCAATACTACGCTTTCCCACTAGGTGTCGCTCCAGGCACAAAAATGGCCATGCAGCTGGAGATGGGTCCCCCGTCCAAGGAACCAGCAGGGAAAACTATGCCTTCTTCTAAAGCTCTTTGGGAACCGCTTGCGTAGCCCCACAGACCTGGGGGCTGCGGGCTTTCCTGCTGCCTTCAGCCTCGACACCACCCTTTCCCACTTGGCGCCGCACCAGGCACAAAAATGGCCATACGGCTGGAGATGGGTCCCCCGCACAAGGAGCCAGCAGGGAAAATTATGCTTGTTCTAAATCTCTTTGGGAACCGCTTGCGTAGCCCCATAGACCTGGGGGCTGCGGGCTTTCCTGCTGCCTTCAGCCTCGACACCACCCTTTCCCACTTGGCGTCGCGCCAGGCACAGAAATGGCTACACGGCTGGAGATGGGTCCCCCGCCCAAGGAGCCAGCAGGGAAAACTAGGCCTTGTTCTAAAGCTCTTTGGGAACCGCTTGCGTAGCCCCACAGACCTGTAGGGTGCGGGCTTTCCTGCTGCCTTCAGCCTCGACACCACCCTTTCCCACTTGGCGTCGCGCCAGGCACAAAAACGGCCATATGGATGGAGATCGGTCCCCAGCACAAGGAGCCAGCAGGGAAAACAATGCCTTCTTCTAAAGCTCTTTGGGAACCGCTTGCGTAGCCCCAGAGACCTGGGGGCTGCGGGCTTTCCTGCTGCCTTGAGCATCAAAACCACCCTTTCCCACTTGGCGTCGCGCCAGGCACAAAAATGGCTATACGCCTGGAGATGGGTCCCCCGCCCAAGGAGCCAGCAGGGAAAACTATGCCTTGTTCTAAAGCTCTTTGGGAACCGCTTGCGTAGCCCCACAGACCTGGGGGCTGCGGGCTTTCCTGCTGCCTTCAGCCTTGACATGACCCTTTGCCACTTGGCGCCACTCTAGGCACAAAAATGGCCATACGGCTGGAGATGAGTCCCCCGCCCAAAGACCCAGCAGGGAAAACTATGCCTTGTTCTAAAGCTCTTTGGAAACCGCTTGCGTATCCCCACAGACCTGGGGGCTGCGGGCTTGCCTGCTGCCTTCAGCCTCGACACCACCCTTTCCCACTTGGTGCCGCGCCAGGCACAAAAATGGCTATACGCCTGGATATGGGTCCCCTGCCCAAGGAGCCAGCAGGGAAAGCTAGGCCTTGTTCTAAAGCTCTATGGGAACCGCTTGCGTAGCCCCACAGACCTGGGGGCTGTGGGCTTTTCTGCTGCCTTCAGCCTCCACACCACCCTTTCCCACTTGGCGACGCGCCAGGTACAAAAATGGCTTTACGGCTGGAAATGTGTCCCCCGCCCAAACACCCAGCAGGGAAAACTAGGCCTTGTTCAAAAGCTCTTTCGGAACCGCTTGCGTAGCACCCACAGACCTGGGGGCTGCGGGCTTTCCTGCTGCCTTCAGCCTCAATACTACGCTTTCCCACTAGGTGTCGCTCCAGGCACAAAAATGGCCATATGGCTGTAGATGGGTCCGCCGCACAAGGAGCCAGCAGGGAAAACAATGCCTTCTTCTAAAGCCCTTTGGGAACCGCTTGCGTAGCCCCACAGACCTGGGGGCTGCGGGCTTTCCTGCAGCCTTCAGCCTTGACATGACCCTTTGCCACTTGGCGCCGGTCTAGGCACAAAAATGGCCATACGGATGGAGATGAGTCCCCCGCTCAAAGACCCAGCAGGGAAAACTATGCCTTGTTCTAAAGCTCTTTGGAAACCGCTTGCGTAGCCCCACAGACCTGGGGGCTGCGGGCTTTCCTGCTGCCTTCAGCCTCAAAACCACCCTTTCCCACTTGGCGTCGTGCCAGGCACAAAAATGGCCATACGGCTGGAGATGGGTCCCCCGCCCAAGGAACCAGCAGAAAAAACGAGGCCTTGTTCTAAAGCTCTTTGGGAACCGCTTGCATAGCCCCACAGACCTGGGGGCTGCGGGCTTTCCTGCTGCATTCAGCCTAAAAAACACCCGTTCCCACTTGGTGCCACGCCAGGCACAAAAACAGCCATATGGCTGGAAGTGGGTCCCCCGCCCAAAGAGCCAGCAGGGAAAACTATGCCTTCTTCTAAAGCTCTTTGGGAACCGCTTGCGTAGCCCCACAGACCTGGGGGCTGCGGGCTTTCCTGCTGCCTTCAGCCTCGACACCACCCTTTCCCAGTTGGCGTCGTGCCAGGATCAAAAATGGCTATACGGATGGAGATGGGTCACCCTCCCAAGGAGCCAGCAGGGAAAACTAGGCCTTGTTCTAAAGCTATTTGGGAACGGCTTACGTAGCCCCAAAGACCTGGGGGCTGCGGGCTTTTCTGCTGCCTTCAGCCTTGACACCACCCTTTCCGACTTGGCGCTGCGCCAGGCACAAAAACAGCCATACGGCTGGAGATGGGCCCCTCGCCCAAAGAGCCAGCAGGGAAAACTAGGCCTTGTTCTAAAGCTCTTTGAGAACCGCTTGCGTAGCCCCACAGACCTGGGGGCTGCGGGCTTTCCTGCTGCCTTCAGCCTCCACACCACCCTTTCCCACTTGGCGCCGCGCCAGGCACAAAAACGGCCATATGGCTGGAGATGGGTCGCCCGCACAAGAAGCCAGCAGGGACAACAATGCCTTCTTCTAAAGCTCTTTGGGAACCGCTTGCGTAGCCCCACACACCTGGGGGCTGCAGGCTTTCCTGCTGCCTTCAGCCTCGACACCACCCTTTCCCACTTGGTGCCCCGCCAGGCACAAAAACAGCCATACGGCTGGAGAGGGGTCCCCCGCCCAGAGAGACAGCAGGGAAAACTATGCCTTGTTCTAAAGCTCTTTGGGAACCGCTTGCGTAGCCCCACAGACCTGGGGGCTGCGGTCTTTCCTACAGCCTTCAGCCTTGACATGACCCTTTCCCACTTGGCGCCGGTCTAGGCACAAAAAAGGCCATACGGCTGGAGATGAGTCTCCCGCCCAAAGACCCAGCAGGGAAAACTATGCCTTGTTCTAAAGCTCTTTGGGAACCGCTTGCGTAGCCCCACAGACCTGGGGCTGCGAGCTTTCCTGCTGCCTTCAGCCTCGACACCACCCTTTCCCACGAGGCGCCGCGCCAGGCACAAAAATGGCCATACGGATGGAGATTGGTCCCACGCCCAAGGAGCCAGCAGGGAAAACTAGGCCTTGTTCTAAAGCTATTTGGGAACCGCTTGCGTAGCCCCACAGACCTGGGTGCTGCGGTCTTTCCTGCTGCCTTCAGCCTCGACACCACCCTTTCCTAATTGGCGTCGTGCCAGGAACAAAAATGGCTATACGGCTGGAGATGGGTCCCCCGCCCAAGGAACCAGCAGAAAAAACTAGGCCTTGTTCTAAAGCTCTTTGGGAACCGCTTGCATAGCCCCACAGACCTGGGGGCTGCGGGCTTTCCTGCTGCCTTCAGCCTCGACATCACCCTTTCCCACTTGGTGCCACGCCAGGCACAAAAACAGCCATATGGCTGGAAGTGGGTCCCCCGCCCAAAGAGCCAGCAGGGAAAACTATGCCTTCTTCTAAAGCTCTTTGGGAACCGCTTGCGTAGCCCCACAGACCTGGGGGCTGCGGGCTTTCTTGCTGCCTTCAGCCTCAAAACCACCCTTTCCCACTTGGAGCCGCGCCAGGCACAAAAACAGCCATATGGCTGTAGATGGGACCCCCGCACAAGGAGCCAGCAGGGAAAACAATGCCTTCTTCTAAAGCTCTTTGGGAACCGCTTGCGTAGCCCCACACACCTGGGGGCTGCAGGCTTTCCTGCTGTCTTCAGCCTCGACACCACCCTTTCCCACTTGGTGCCACGCCAGGCACAAAAACAGCCATACGGCTGGAGATGGGTCCCACGCCCAAAGAGCCAGCAGGGAAAACTATGCCTTGTTCTAAAGCTCTTTGGGAACCGCTTGCGTAGCCCCACAGACCTGGGGGCTGCGGGCTTTCCTGCTGCCTTCAGCCTCCACACCACCCTTTCCCACTTGGCGCCGCACCAGGCACAAAAATGGCCATACAGCTGGAGATGGGTCCCCCTCCCAAGGAGCCAGCAGGGTAAACTAGGCCTTGTTCTAAAGCTCTTTGGGAACCGCTTGCATCGCCCCACAGACCTGGGGGCTGCGGGCTTTCCTGCTGCCTTCAGCCTCGACACCACCCTTTCCCACTTGGTGCCACGCCAGGCACAAAAACAGCCATACGGCTGGAGATGTGTCCCCCGCCCAAAGAGCCAGCAGGGAAAACTATGCCTTGTTCTAAAGCTCTTTGGGAACCGCTTGCGTAGCCCCACAGACCTGGGAGCTGCGGGCTTTCCTGCTGCCTTCAGCCTCCACACCACCCTTTCCCACTTGGTGCCACGCCAGGCACAAAAATGGCTATACGCCTGGAGATGGGTCCCCCGCCCAAGGAGCCAGCAGGGAAAAATAGGACTTGTTCTAAAGCTCTTTGGGAACCGCTTGCGTAGCACCCACAGACCTGGGGGCTGCAGGCTTTCCTGCTGCCTTCAGCCTCAATACTACGCTTTCCCACTAGGTGTCGCTCCAGGCACATAAATGGCTATACGGCTGGAGATGGGTCCCCCGCCCAAGGAGCCAGCAGGGAAAACTAGGCCTTGTTCTAAAGCTATTTGGGAACCGCTTGCATAGCCCCACAGACCTGGGGCTGCGAGCTTTCCTGCTGCCTTCAGCCTCGACACCACCCTTTCCCACGAGGCGCCGCGCCAGGCACAAAAATGGCCATACGGATGGAGATTGGTCCCCCGCCCAAGGAGCCAGCAGGGAAAACTATGCCTTGTTTTAAAGCTATTTGGGAACCGCTTGCGTAGCCCCACAGACCTGGGGGCTGCGGGCTTTCCTGCTGCCTTCAGCCTCGACACCACCCTTTCCTAATTGGCGTCGTGCCAGGCACAAAAATGGCTATACGGCTGTAGATGGGTCCCCCGCCCAAGGAACCAGCAGAAAAAACTAGGCCTTGTTCTAAAGCTCTTTGGGAACCGCTTGCATAGCCCCACAGACCTGGGGGCTGCGGGCTTTCCTGCTGCCTTCAGCCTCGACATCACCCTTTCCCACTTGGTGCCACGCCAGGCACAAATACAGCCATATGGCTGGAAGTGGGTCCCCCGCCCAAAGAGCCAGCAGGGAAAACTATGCCTTCTTCTAAAGCTCTTTGGGAACCGCTTGCGTAACCCCACAGACCTGGGGGCTGCGGGCTTTCTTGCTGCCTTCAGCCTCAAAACCACCATTTCCGACTTGGCGTCGCGCCAGGCACAAAAATGGCTATACGGCTGGAGATGGGTCCCCCGCCAAAGGAGCCAGCAGGGAAAACTAGGACTTGTTCTAAAGCTCTTTGGGAAACGCTTGCGTAGCCCCAAAGACCTGGAGGCTACAGGTTTTTCTGCTGCCTTCAGCCTCGACACCAGCCTTTCCCACTTGGCGCCGCGCCAGGAGCAAAAATGGCCATACGGCTGGAGATGGGTCCCCCGCCCACGGAGCCAGCAGGGAAAACTATGCCTTGTTCTAAAGCTCTTTGGGAATCACTGGCGTAGCCCCACAGACCTGGGGGCTGCGGGCTTTCCTGCAGCCTTCAGCCTTGACATGACCCTTTGCCACTTGGCGCCGGTCTAGGCACAAAAAAGGCCATACGGCTGGAGATGAGTCTCCCGCCCAAAGACCCAGCAGGGAAAACTATGCCTTGTTCTAAAGCTCTTTGGGAACCGCTTGCGTAGCCCCACAGACCTGGGGCTGCGAGCTTTCCTGCTGCCTTCAGCCTCGACACCACCCTTTCCCACGAGGCGCCGCGCCAGGCACAAAAATGGCCATACGGATGGAGATTGGTCCCACGCCCAAGGAGCCAGCAGGGAAAACTAGGCCTTGTTCTAAAGCTATTTGGGAACCGCTTGCGTAGCCCCACAGACCTGGGGGCTGCGGTCTTTCCTGCTGCCTTCAGCCTCGACACCACCCTTTCCTAATTGGCGTCGTGCCAGGAACAAAAATGGCTATACGGCTGGAGATGGGTCCCCCGCCCAAGGAACCAGCAGAAAAAACTAGGCCTTGTTCT
The DNA here is from genome assembly GCF_963924245.1 of Chroicocephalus ridibundus. Classification (NCBI taxonomy): domain Eukaryota; kingdom Metazoa; phylum Chordata; class Aves; order Charadriiformes; family Laridae; genus Chroicocephalus; species Chroicocephalus ridibundus. The sequence goes on from NW_026961739.1 coordinate 414,084, forward strand.
AAAGCTCTTTGGGAACCGCTTGCATAGCCCCACAGACCTGGGGGCTGCGGGCTTTCCTGCTGCCTTCAGCCTCGACATCACCCTTTCCCACTTGGTGCCACGCCAGGCACAAAAACAGCCATATGGCTGGAAGTGGGTCCCCCGCCCAAAGAGCCAGCAGGGAAAACTATGCCTTCTTCTAAAGCTCTTTGGGAAACGCTTGCGTAGCCTCACAGACCTGGGGGCTGCGGGCTTTCTTGCTGCCTTCAGCCTCAAAACCACCCTTTCCCACTTGGCGTCGCGCCAGGCACAAAAATGGCTATACGGCTGGAGATGGGTCCCCCGCCAAAGGAGCCAGCAGGGAAAACTAGGACTTGTTCTAAAGCTCTTTGGGAAACCCTTGCGTAGCCCCAAAGACCTGGAGGCTACAGGTTTTTCTGCTGCCTTCAGCCTCGACACCACCCTTTCCCACTTGGTGCCACGCCAGGCACAAAAACAGCCATACGGCTGGAGATGGGTCCCTCGCCCAAAGAGCCAGCAGGGAAAACTAGGCCTTGTTCTATAGCTCTTAGGGAACCGCTTGCGTAGCCCCACAGACCTGGGGGCTGCGGGCTTTCCTGCTGCCTTCAGCCTCCACACCACCCTTTCCCACTTGGAGCCGCCCTAGGCACAAAAACAGCCATATGGCTGTAGATGGGACCCCCGCACAAGGAGCCAGCAGGGAAAACAATGCCTTCTTCTAAAGCTCTTTGGGAACCGCTTGCGTAGCCCCACACACCTGGGGGCTGCGGGCTTTCCTGCTGTCTTCAGCCTCGACACCACCCTTTCCCACTTGGTGCCACGCCAGGCACAAAAACAGCCATACGGCTGGAGATGGGTCCCCCGCCCAAAGAGCCAGCAGGGAAAACTATGCCTTGTTCTAAAGCTCTTTGGGAACCGCTTGCGTAGCCCCACAGACCTGGGGGCTGCGGGCTTTCCTGCTGCCTTCAGCCTCGACACCACCCTTTCCCACTTGGCGCCGCGCCAGGCACAAAAATGGCCATACAGCTGGAGATGGGTCCCCCTCCCAAGGAGCCAGCAGGGTAAACTAGGCCTTGTTCTAAAGCTCTTTGGGAACCGCTTGCATCGCCCCACAGACCTGGGGGCTGCGGGCTTTCCTGCTGCCTTCAGCCTCGACACCACCCTTTCCCACTTGGTGCCACGCCAGGCACAAAAACAGCCATACGGCTGGAGATGTGTCCCCCGCCCAAAGAGCCAGCAGGGAAAACTATGCCTTGTTCTAAAGCTCTTTGGGAACCGCTTGCGTAGCCCCACAGACCTGGGAGCTGCGGGCTTTCCTGCTGCCTTCAGCCTCCACACCACCCTTTCCCACGAGGCGCCGCGCCAGGCAGAAAAATGGCCATACGGATGGAGATTGGTCCCACGCCCAAGGAGCCAGCAGGGAAAATTAGGCCTTGTTCTAAAGCTATTTGGGAACCGCTTGCGTAGCCCCACAGACCTGGGGGCTGCGGGCTTTCCTGCTGCCTTCAGCCTCGACACCACCCTTTCCTAATTGGCGTCGTGCCAGGAACAAAAATGGCTATACGGCTGGAGATGGGTCCCCCGCCCAAGGAACCAGCAGAAAAAACTAGGCCTTGTTCTAAAGCTCTTTGGGAACCGCTTGCATAGCCCCACAGACCTGGGGGCTGCGGGCTTTCCTGCTGCCTTCAGCCTCGACATCACCCTTTCCCACTTGGTGCCACGCCAGGCACAAAAACAGCCATATGGCTGGAAGTGGGTCCCCCGCCCAAAGAGCCAGCAGGGAAAACTATGCCTTCTTCTAAAGCTCTTTGGGAACCGCTTGCGTAGCCCCACAGACCTGGGGGCTGCGGGCTTTCTTGCTGCCTTCAGCCTCAAAACCACCATTTCCCACTTGGCGTCGCGCCAGGCACAAAAATGGCTATACGGCTGGAGATGGGTCCCCCGCCAAAGGAGCCAGCAGGGAAAACTAGGACTTGTTCTAAAGCTCTTTGGGAAACCCTTGCGTAGCCCCAAAGACCTGGAGGCTACAGGTTTTTCTGCTGCCTTCAGCCTCGACACCACCATTTCCCACTTGGCGCCGCGCCAGGAGCAAAAATGGCCATACGGCTGGAGATGGGTCCCCCGCCCACGGAGCCAGCAGGGAAAACTATGCCTTGTTCTAAAGCTCTTTGGGAATCACTGGCGTAGCCCCACAGACCTGGGGGCTGCGGGCTTTCCTGCTGCCTTCAGCCTCGACACCACCGTTTCCCACTTGGTGCCGCGCCAGGCACAAAAATGGCCATACGGCTAAAGATAGGTTGTCCGCCCAAGGAGCAAACAGGAAAAACTAGGCCTTGTTCTAAAGCTATTTCGGAACCTCTTGCGTAGCCCAACAGACCTGGGGGCTGCGGGCTTTCCTGCTGCCTTCAGCCTCGACACCACCCTTTCCCACTTTGCGCCACGCCAGGCACAAAAATGGACATATGGCTGGAGATGGGTCCGCCGCACAAGGAGCCAGCAGGGAAAACAATGCCTTCTTCTAAAGCTCTTTGGGAACCGCTTGCGTAGCCCCACAGACCTGGGGGCTGCGGGCTTTCCTGCTGCCTTCAGCCTCGACACCACCCTTTCCCACTTGGCGTCGCGCCAGGCACAAAAATGGCCATATGGCTGGAGATGGGTCCCGCGCCCAAAGAGCCAGCAGGGAAAACTAAGCCTTGTTCTAAAGCTCTTTGGGAACCGCTTGCGTAGCCTCACAGACCTGGAGGCTGCAGGCTTTCCTGCTGCCTTCAGCCTCCACACCACCCTTTCCCACTTGGCGCCGCGCCAGGAGCAAAAATGGCCATACGGCTGGAGATGGGTCCCCCGCCCAAGGAGCCAGCTGGGAAAAATATGCCTTGTTCTAAAGCTCTGTGGGAATCACTTGCGTAGCCCCACAGACCTGGGGGCTGCAGGCTTTCCTGCTGCCATCAGCCTTGACATGACCCTTTCCCACTTGGTGCCACGCCAGGTACAAAAATGGCTATACGGCTGAAGATAGGTCCCCCGCCCAAGGAGCCAGTAGGAAAAACTAGGCCTTGTTCTAAAGCTATTTGGGAACCGCTTGCGTAGCCCCACAGACCTGGGGGCTGCGGGCCTTCCTGCTGCCCTCAGCCTCAAAACCACCCTTTCCCAGTTGGCGCCGCGCCAGGCAAAAAAATGGCCATACGGTTAGATATGGGTCCCCCGCCCAAGGAGCCAGCAGGGAAAAATATGCCTTGTTCTAAAGCTCTTTGGGAACCGCTTGCGTAGCCCCACACACCTGGGGGCTGCGGGCTTTCCTGCTGCCTTCAGCCTCGACACCACCCTTTCTCACTTGGCGTTGCGCAAGGCACAGAAATGGCCATACGGCTGGAGATGGGTCCCCCGCACAAGTAGCCAGCAGGGAAAACAATGCCTTGTTCTAAAGCTCTGTGGGAACCGCTTGCGTAGCCCCACAGACCTGGGGGCTGCAGCCTTTCCTGCTGCCTTCAGCCTCCACACCACCCTTTCCCACTTGGCGCCGCGCCAGGCACAAAATGGGCATACGGGTCGCGGTAGGTCCCACGCCCAAAGAGCCAGCAGGGAAAACTATGCCTTGTTCTAAAGCTCTTTAGGGAACCGCTTGCGTAGCCCCACAGACCTGGGGGCTGCAGGCTTTCCTGCTGCCTTCAGCCTCAAAACCACCCTTTCCCACTTGGTGCCGCGCCAGACACAAAAATGGCTATACGGCTGGAGATGGGTCACCCGCCCAAGGAGCCAGCAGGGAAAACTAGGCCTTGTTCTAAACCTATTTGGGAACCTCTTGTGTAGCCACACAGACCTTGGGACTGCGGGCATTCCTGCTGCCTTCAGCCTCCACACCACCCTTCCCCACTTGGCTCCGCGCCACGTACAAAAATGGCCAGACGGCTGGAGATGTGTCCCCCGCCCAAAGACCCAGCAGGGAAAACTAGGCCTTGTTCTAAAGCTCTTTGGGAACCGCTTGCGTAGCCCCACACACCTGGGGGCTACAGGCTTTCTTGCTGCCTTCAGCCTAAATACTACGCTTTCCCACTAGGTGTCGCTCCAGGCACAAAAATGGCCATGCAGCTGGAGATGGGTCCCCCGCCCAAGGAGCCAGCAGGGAAAACTATGCCTTCTTCTAAAGCTCTTTGGGAACCGCTTGCGTAGCCCCACACACCTGGGGGCTGCGGGCTTTCCTGCTGCCTTCAGCCTCGACACCACCCTTTCCCACTTGGCGCCACGCCAGGCACAAAAACAGCCAGACGGCTGGAGATGGGTCCCCCGCCCATAGAGCCAGCAGGATAAACTATGCCTTGTTCTAAAGCTCTTTGGAAACGCTTGCGTAGCCCCACAGACCTGGGGGCTGCGGGCTTTCCTGCTATCTTCAGCCTCAAAAACACCCTTTCCCACTTGGCGCCGCACCAGGCACAAAAATGGCCATACGGCTGGAGATGGGTCCCCCACCCAAGGAGCCAGCAGGGAAAATTATGCTTGTTCTAAAGCTCTTTGGGAACCGCTTGCGTAGCCCCACAGAACTGGGGGCTGCGGGCTTTCCTGCTGCCTTCAGCCTCGACACCACCCTTTCCCACTTGGCGTCGCGCCAGGCACAGAAATGGCTACACGGCTGGAGATGGGTCCCCCGCCCAAGGAGCAAGCTGCGAAAACTATGCCTTGTTCTAAAGCTCTTTGGGAACCGCTTGCGTAGCCCCACAGACCTGGGGGCTACAGGTTTTTCTGCTGCATTCAGCCTCGACATCACCCTTTCCCACTTGGCGCCGCGCCAGGCACAAAAATGGCCATACATCTAGATATGGGTCCCCTGCCCAAGGAGCCAGCAGGGAAAACTATGCCTTGTTCTAAAACTCTTTGGGAACCGCTTGCGTAGCCCCACAGACCTGGGGGCTGCGGGCTTTCCTGCTGCCTTCAGCCTCCACACCACACTTCCTCACTTGGCGTCGCGCAAGAAACAAAAATGGCCATACGGGTCGAGGTAGGTCCACCGCTCAAAGAGCCAGCAGGGAAAACTATGCCTTGTTCTAAAGCTCTTTGGGAAACGCTTGCGTAGCCCCACAGACCTGGGGGCTGCGGGCTTTCCTGCTGCCTTCAGCCTCGACACCACCCTTTCCCACTTGGTGCAGCGCCAGGCACAAAAATGGCCATACGTCTGAAGATAGGTTGTCCGCCCAAGGAGCCAACAGGAAAAACTAGGCCTTGTTCTAGTGCTATTTCGGAACCTCTTGCGTAGCCCCACAGACCTGGGGGCTGCGGGCTTTCCTGCTGCCTTCAGCCTCCACACCACCCTTTCCCACTTGGCGCCCCGCCAGGCACAAAAATGGTCATACGGCTAGATATGGGTCTCCCGCCCAAGGAGCCAACAGGAAAACTATGCCGTGTTCTAAACCTCCTTGGGAACCGCTTGCGTAGCCCCACACACCTGGGGGCTGCGGGCTTTCCTGCTGCCTTCAGCCTCCACACCACCCTTTCCCACTTGGCGTCGCGCCAGGCACAAAAATGGCCATATGGCTGGAGATGGGTCCCGCGCCCAAAGAGCCAGCAGGGAAAACTATGCCTTGTTCTAAAGCTCTTTGGGAACCACTGGCGTAGCCCCACAGACCTGGGGGCTGCGGGCTTTCCTGCTGCCTTCAGCCTCAAAACCACCCTTTCCCACTTGGCGCCGCACCAGGCACAAAAATGGCCATACGGCTGGAGATGAGTCCCCCGCCCAAAAACCCGGCAGGGAAAACTATGCCTTGTTCTAAAGCTCTTTGGAAACCGCTTGCGTAGCCCCACAGACCTGGGGGCTGCGGGCTTTCCTGCTGCCTTCAGCCTCCACACCACCCTTTCCCACTTGGCGCCGCGCCAGGCACAAAAATGGCCATATGGCTGGAGATGGGTCCGCCGCACAAGGAGCCAGCAGGGAAAACAATGCCTTCTTCTAAAGCCCTTTGGGAACCGCTTGCGTAGCCCCACAGACCTGGGGGCTGCGGGCTTTCCTGCTGCCTTCAGCCTCCACACCACCCTTTCCCACTTGGCGCCGCGCCAGGCACAAAAATGGCCATACAGCTGGAGATGGGTCCCCCTCCCAAGGAGCCAGCAGGGTAAACTAGGCCTTGTTCTAAAGCTCTTTGGGAACCGCTTGCATAGCCCCACAGACCTGGGGGCTGCGGGCTTTCCTGCTGCCTTCTGCGTTGACATGACCCTTTGCCACTTGGCGCCGGTCTAGGCACAAAAATGGCCATACGGCTGGAGATGAGTCCCCCGCCCAAAGACCCAGCAGGGAAAACTAGGCCTTGTTCTAAAGCTATTTGGGAACCGCTTGCGTAGCACCCACAGACCTGGGGGCTGCGGGCTTTCCTGCTGCCTTCAGCCTCGACACCACCCTTTCCTAATTGGCGTCGTGCCAGGCACAAAAATGGCTATACGGCTGGAGATGGATCCCCCGCCCAAGGAACCAGGAGAAAAAACTAGGCCTTGTTCTAAAGCTCTTTGGGAACCGCTTGCATAGCCCCACAGACCTGGGGGCTGCGGGCTTTCCTGCTGCCTTCAGCCTCGACATCACCCTTTCCCACTTGGTGCCACGCCAGGCACAAAAACAGCCATATGGCTGGAAGTGGGTCCCCCGCCCAAAGAGCCAGCAGGGAAAACTATGCCTTCTTCTAAAGCTCTTTGGGAACCGCTTGCGTAGCCCCACAGACCTGGGGGCTGCGGGCTTTCCTGCTGCCTTCAGCCTCGACACCACCGTTTCCCACTTGGTGCCGCGCCAGGCACAAAAATGGCCATACGGCTGGAGAGGGGTCCCCCGCCCAGAGAGACAGCAGGGAAAACTATGCCTTGTTCTAAAGCTCTTTGGGAACTGCTTGCGTAGCCCCACAGACCTGGGGGCTGCAGGCTTTCCTGCTGCCTTCAGCCTCCACACCACCATTTCCCACTTGGAGCCGCGCCAGGCACAGAAATGGCCATACAGCTGGAGATGGGTTCCCCGCCCAAGGAGCCAGCAGGGAAAACTAGGCCTTGTTCTAAAGCTCTATGGGAACGGCTTGCGTAGCCCCACAGACCTGGGGGCTGCGGTCTTTCCTGCAGCCTTCAGCCTCGACATGACCCTTTGCCACTTGGTGCCACTCCAGGCACAAAAACAGCCATACGGCTGGAGAGGGGTCCCCCGCCCAGAGAGACAGCAGGGAAAACAATGCCTTCTTCTAAAGCTCTTTGGGAACCGCTTGCGTAGCACCCACAGACCTGGGGGCTGCAGGCTTCCTGCTGCCTTCAGCCTGAATAGTACGCTTTCCCACTAGGTGTCGCTCCAGGCACAAAAATGGCCATACGGCTGGAGATGGGTCCCCCGCCCAAGGAACCAGCAGGGAAAACTAGGCCTTGTTCTAAAGCTCTTTGGGAACCGCTTGCGTAGCCCCACAGACCTGGGGCTGCGAGCTTTCCTGCTGCCTTCAGCCTCGACACCACCCTTTCCCACTAGGCGCCGCGCCTGGCACAAAAATGGCCATACGGATGGAGATTGGTCCCACGCCCAAGGAGCCAGCAGGGAAAACTATGCCTTGTTTTAAAGCTCTGTGGGAACCGCTTGCGTAGCCCCACAGACCTGCGGGCTGCCGGCTTTCCTGCTGCTTTCAGCCTCGACATCACCCTTTCCCACTTGGCGTCGTGCCAGGCACAAAAATGGCTATACGGCTGGAGAGTGGTCCCCCGCCCAAGGAACCAGCAGAAAAAACTAGGCCTTGTTCTAAAGCTATTTGGGAACCGCTTGCATAGCCCCACAGACCTGGGGGCTGCGGGCTTTCCTACTGCCTTCAGCCTCAAAACCGCCCTTTCCCACTTGGCGCCGCGGCAGGCACAAAAATGGCTATACGGCTGGAGATGGGTCCCCCGCCAAAGGAGCCAGCAGGGAAAACTATGCCTTGTTCTAAAGCTCTTTGGGAACCGCTTGTGTAGCCCCAAAGACCTGGAGGTTACAGGTTTTTCTGCTGGCTTCAGCCTCGACACCACCCTTTCCCACTTGGCGCCGCGCCAGGCACAACAATGGCCATATGGCTGGAGATGGTTCCCCCACCCAAAGAGCCAGTAGGGAATATTATGCCTTGTTCTAAAGATCTTTGGGAAACGCTTGCGTAGCCCCACAGACCTGGGGGCTGCGGGCTTTCCTGCTGCCTTCAGCCTCGACACCACCCTTTCCCACTTGGTGCCGCGCCAGGCACAAAAATGGCCATATGGCTGAAGATAGGTTGTCCGCCCAAGGAGCAAACAGGAAAAACTAGGCCTTGTTCTAAAGCTATTTCGGAACCTCTTGCATAGCCCCACAGACCTGGGGGCTGCGGGCTTTCCTGCTGCCTTCAGCCTCGACACCACCCATTCCCACTTGGCGTCGCGCCAGGCACAAAAATGGCCATACGCCTAGATATGGGTCCCCTGCCCAAGGAGCCAGCAGGGAAAAATATGCCTTGTTCTAAAGCTCTTTGGGAACCGCTTGCGTAGCCCCACAGACCTGGGGGCTGCGGGCTTTCCTGCTGCCTTCAGCCTCGACACCACCCTTTCCCACTTGGTGCCACGCCAGGCACAAAAACAGCAATATGGCTGGAAGTGGGTCCCCCGCCCAAAGAGCCAGCAGGGAAAACTATGCCTTCTTCTAAAGCTCTTTGGGAACAGCTTGCGTAGCCCCACAGACCTGGGGTCTGCAAGCTTTCTTGCTGCCTTCAGCCTCGACACCACCCTTTCCCACTTGGTGCCGCGCCAGGCACAAAAATGGCTATACGCCTGGAAATGTGTGCCCCGCCCAAGGAGCCAGCAGGGAAAACTAGGCCTTGTTCTAAAGCTGTTTGGGAACCGCTTGCGTAGCCCCACAGACCTGGGGGCTGCGGGCTTTCCTGATGCCTTCAGCCTCGACATCACCCTTTCCCACTTGGCGTCGTGCCAGGCACAAAAATGGCTATACGCCTGGAGATGGGTCCCCCTCCCAAGGAGCCAGCAGAAAAAACTAGGCCTTGTTCTAAAGCTCTTTGGGAACCGCTTGCGTAGCCCCACAGACCTGGGGGCTGCGGGCTTTCCTGCTGCCTTCAGCCTCCACACCACCCTTTCCCACTTGGTGCCGCGCCAGGCACAAAAATGGCCATACGGCTGAAGATAGCTTGTCCGCCCAAGGAGCCAACAGGAAAAACTAGGCCTTGTTCTAAAGCTATTTCGGAACCTCTTGCGTAGCCCCACAGACCTGGGGGCTGCGGGCTTTCCTGCTGCCTTCAGCCTTGACACCACCCTTTCCCACTTGGCGCCGCGCCAGGCACAAAAATGGCCATACGTCTAGATATGGGTCCCCTGCCCAAGGAGCCAGCAGGGAAAACTATGCCTTGTTCTAAAACTCTTTGGGAACCGCTTGCGTAGCCCCACAGACCTGGGGGCTGCGGGCTTTCCTGCTGCCTTCAGCCTCCACACCACCCTTCCTCACTTGGCGTCGCGCAAGAAACAAAAGTGACCATACGGGTCGAGGTAGGTCCACCGCTCAAACAGCCAGCAGGGAAAACTATGCCTTGTTCTAAAGCTCTTTGGGAACGACTTGCGTAGCCCCACAGACCTGGGGGCTGCGGGCTTTCCTGCTGCCTTCAGCCTCAAAACCACCCTTTCCCACTTGGCGACGCACCAGGCACAAAAACAGCCATACGGCTGGAGAGGGGTCCCCCGCCCAGAGAGACAGCAGGGAAAACAATGCCTTCTTCTAAAACTCTTTGGGAACCTCTTGCGTAGCCCCACAGACCTGGGGGCTGCGGGCTTTCCTGCTGCCTTCAGCCTCCACACCACCCTTTCCCCCTTGGCGCCCCGCCAGGCACAAAAATGGCCATACAGCTGGAGATGGGTCCCCCGCCCAAGGAGCCAGCAGGGAAAACTATGCCTTCTTCTAAAGCTCTATGGGAACGGCTTGCGTAGCCCCACAGACCTGGGGGCTGCGGGCTTTCCTGCAGCCTTCAGCCTTGACATGACCCTTTGCCACTTGGCGCCGGTCTAGGCACAAAAATGGCCATATGGCTGGTGATGAGACCCCGCCCAAAGACCCAGCAGGGAAAACTATGCCTTGTTTTAAAGCTCTGTGGGAACCGCTTGCGTAGCCCCACAGACCTGCGGGCTGCCGGCTTTCCTGCTGCTTTCAGCCTCGACATCACCCTTTCCCACTTGGCGTCGTGCCAGGCACAAAAATGGCTATACGGCTGGAGAGTGGTCCCCCGCCCAAGGAACCAGCAGAAAAAACTAGGCCTTGTTCTAAAGCTATTTGGGAACCGCTTGCATAGCCCCACAGACCTGGGGGCTGCGGGCTTTCCTGCTGCCTTCAGCCTCAAAACCGCCCTTTCCCACTTGGCGCCGCGGCAGGCACAAAAATGGCTATACGGCTGGAGATGGGTCCCCCGCCCAAGGAGCCAGCAGGGAAAACTATGCCTTGTTCTAAAGCTCTTTGGGAACCGCTTGTGTAGCCCCAAAGACCTGGAGGTTACAGGTTTTTCTGCTGGCTTCAGCCTCGACACCACCCTTTCCCACTTGGCGCCGCGCCAGGCACAACAATGGCCATATGGCTGGAGATGGTTCCCCCACCCAAAGAGCCAGTAGGGAATATTATGCCTTGTTCTAAAGATCTTTGGGAAACGCTTGCGTAGCCCCACAGACCTGGGGGCTGCGGGCTTTCCTGCTGCCTTCAGCCTCGACACCACCCTTTCCCACTTGGTGCCGCGCCAGGCACAAAAATGGCCATATGGCTGAAGATAGGTTGTCCGCCCAAGGAGCAAACAGGAAAAACTAGGCCTTGTTCTAAAGCTATTTCGGAACCTCTTGCATAGCCCCACAGACCTGGGGCTGCGGGCTTTCCTGCTGCCTTCAGCCTCGACACCACCCATTCCCACTTGGCGTCGCGCCAGGCACAAAAATGGCCATACGCCTAGATATGGGTCCCCTGCCCAAGGAGCCAGCAGGGAAAAATATGCCTTGTTCTAAAGCTCTTTGGGAACCGCTTGCGTAGCCCCACAGACCTGGGGGCTGCGGGCTTTCCTGCTGCCTTCAGCCTCGACACCACCCTTTCCCACTTGGTGCCACGCCAGGCACAAAAACAGCAATATGGCTGGAAGTGGGTCCCCCGCCCAAAGAGCCAGCAGGGAAAAATATGCCTTGTTCTAAAGCTCTTTGGGAACCGCTTGCGTAGCCCCACAGACCTGGGGGCTGCGGGCTTTCCTGCTGCCTTCAGCCTCCACACCACCCTTTCCCACTTGGCGCCGCGCCAGGCACAAAAATGGCCATATGGCTGGAGATGGGTCCGCCGCACAAGGAGCCAGCAGGGAAAACAATGCCTTCTTCTAAAGCCCTTTGGGAACCGCTTGCGTAGCCCCACAGACCTGGGGGCTGCGGGCTTTCCTGCTGCCTTCAGCCTCCACACCACCCTTTCCCACTTGGCGCCGCACCAGGAACAAAAATGGCCATACAGCTGGAGATGGGTCCCCCTCCCAAGGAGCCAGCAGGGTAAACTAGGCCTTGTTCTAAAGCTGTTTGGGAACCGCTTGCATAGCCCCACAGACATGGGGGCTGCGGGCTTTCCTGCTGCCTTCTGCCTTGACATGACCCTTTGCCACTTGGCGCCGGTCTAGGCACAAAAATGGCCATACGGCTGGAGATGAGTCCCCCGCCCAAAGACCCAGCAGGGAAAACTAGGCCTTGTTCTAAAGCTATTTGGGAACCGCTTGCGTAGCACCCACAGACCTGGGGGCTGCGGGCTTTCCTGCTGCCTTCAGCCTCGACACCACCCTTTCCTAATTGGCGTCGTGCCAGGCACAAAAATGGCTATACGGCTGGAGATGGGTCCCCCGCCCAAGGAACCAGCAGAAAAAACTAGGCCTTGTTCTAAAGCTCTTTGGGAACCGCTTGCATAGCCCCACAGACCTGGGGGCTGCGGGCTTTCCTGCTGCCTTCAGCCTCGACATCACCCTTTCCCACTTGGTGCCACGCCAGGCACAAAAACAGCCATATGGCTGGAAGTGGGTCCCCCGCCCAAAGAGCCAGCAGGGAAAACTATGCCTTCTTCTAAAGCTCTTTGGGAACCGCTTGCGTAGCCCCACAGACCTGGGGGCTGCGGGCTTTCTTGCTGCCTTTAGCCTCAAAACCACCCTTTCCCACTTGGCGTCGCGCGAGGCACAAAAATGGCTATACGGCTAGAGATGGGTCCCCCGCCAAAGGAGCCAGCAGGGAAAACTAGGACTTGTTCTAAAGCTCTTTGGGAAACGCTTGCGTAGCCCCAAAGACATGGAGGCTACAGGTTTTTCTGCTGCCTTCAGCCTCGACACCAGCCTTTCCCACTTGGCGCCGCGCCAGGAGCAAAAATGGCCATACGGCTGGAGATGCGTCCCTCGCCCACGGAGCCAGCAGGGAAAACTATGCCTTGTTCTAAAGCTCTTTGGGAATCACTGGCGTAGCCCCACAGACCTGGGGGCTGCGGGCTTTCCTGCTGCCTTCAGCCTCGACACCACCGTTTCCCACTTGGTGCCGCGCCAGGCACAAAAATGGCCATACGGCTGGAGAGGGGTCCCCCGCCCAGAGAGACAGCAGGGAAAACTATGCCTTGTTCTAAAGCTCTTTGGGAACCGCTTGCGTAGCCCCACAGACCTGGGGGCTGCGGGCTTTCCTGCTGCCTTCAGCCTCCACACCACCCTTTCCCACTTGGAGCCGCGCCAGGCACAGAAATGGCCATACAGCTGGAGATGGGTTCCCCGCCCAAGGAGCCAGCAGGGAAAACTAGGCCTTGTTCTAAAGCTCTATGGGAACGGCTTGCGTAGCCCCACAGACCTGGGGGCTGCGGTCTTTCCTGCAGCCTTCAGCCTCGACATGACCCTTTGCCACTTGGTGCCACTCCAGGCACAAAAACAGCCATACGGCTGGAGAGGGGTCCCCCGCCCAGAGAGACAGCAGGGAAAACAATGCCTTCTTCTAAAGCTCTTTGGGAACCGCTTGCGTAGCACCCACAGACCTGGGGGCTGCAGGCTTCCTGCTGCCTTCAGCCTGAATAGTACGCTTTCCCACTAGGTGTCGCTCCAGGCACAAAAATGGCCATACGGCTGGAGATGGGTCCCCCGCCCAAGGAACCAGCAGGGAAAACTAGGCCTTGTTCTAAAGCTCTTTGGGAACCGCTTGCGTAGCCCCACAGACCTGGGGCTGCGAGCTTTCCTGCTGCCTTCAGCCTCGACACCACCCTTTCCCACTAGGCGCCGCGCCTGGCACAAAAATGGCCATACGGATGGAGATTGGTCCCACGCCCAAGGAGCCAGCAGGGAAAACTATGCCTTGTTTTAAAGCTCTGTGGGAACCGCTTGCGTAGCCCCACAGACCTGCGGGCTGCGGGCTTTCCTGCTGCTTTCAGCCTCGACATCACCCTTTCCCACTTGGCGTCGTGCCAGGCACAAAAATGGCTATACGGCTGGAGAGTGGTCCCCCGCCCAAGGAACCAGCAGAAAAAACTAGGCCTTGTTCTAAAGCTATTTGGGAACCGCTTGCATAGCCCCACAGACCTGGGGGCTGCGGGCTTTCCTGCTGCCTTCAGCCTCAAAACCGCCCTTTCCCACTTGGCGCCGCGGCAGGCACAAAAATGGCTATACGGCTGGAGATGGGTCCCCCGCCCAAGGAGCCAGCAGGGAAAACTATGCCTTGTTCTAAAGCTCTTTGGGAACCGCTTGTGTAGCCCCAAAGACCTGGAGGTTACAGGTTTTTCTGCTGGCTTCAGCCTCGACACCACCCTTTCCCACTTGGCGCCGCGCCAGGCACAACAATGGCCATATGGCTGGAGATGGTTCCCCCACCCAAAGAGCCAGTAGGGAATATTATGCCTTGTTCTAAAGATCTTTGGGAAACGCTTGCGTAGCCCCACAGACCTGGGGGCTGCGGGCTTTCCTGCTGCCTTCAGCCTCGACACCACCCTTTCCCACTTGGTGCCGCGCCAGGCACAAAAATGGCCATATGGCTGAAGATAGGTTGTCCGCCCAAGGAGCAAACAGGAAAAACTAGGCCTTGTTCTAAAGCTATTTCGGAACCTCTTGCATAGCCCCACAGACCTGGGGGCTGCGGGCTTTCCTGCTGCCTTCAGCCTCGACACCACCCATTCCCACTTGGCGTCACGCCAGGCACAAAAATGGCCATACGCCTAGATATGGGTCCCCTGCCCAAGGAGCCAGCAGGGAAAAATATGCCTTGTTCTAAAGCTCTTTGGGAACCGCTTGCGTAGCCCCACAGACCTGGGGGCTGCGGGCTTTCCTGCTGCCTTCAGCCTCGACACCACCCATTCCCACTTGGCGTCACGCCAGGCACAAAAATGGCCATACGCCTAGATATGGGTCCCCTGCCCAAGGAGCCAGCAGGGAAAAATATGCCTTGTTCTAAAGCTCTTTGGGAACCGCTTGCGTAGCCCCACAGACCTGGGGGCTGCGGGCTTTCCTGCTGCCTTCAGCCTCGACACCACCCTTTCCCACTTGGTGCCACGCCAGGCACAAAAACAGCAATATGGCTGGAAGTGGGTCCCCCGCCCAAAGAGCCAGCAGGGAAAATTATGCCTTCTTCTAAAGCTCTTTGGGAACAGCTTGCGTAGCCCCACAGACCTGGGGTCTGCAAGCTTTCTTGCTGCCTTCAGCCTCGACACCACCCTTTCCCACTTGGTGCCGCGCCAGGCACAAAAATGGCTACACGCCTGGAAATGTGTGCCCCGCCCAAGGAGCCAGCAGGGAAAACTAGGCCTTGTTCTAAAGCTGTTTGGGAACCGCTTGCGTAGCCCCACAGACCTGGGGGCTGCGGGCTTTCCTGCTGCCTTCAGCCTCGACATCACCCTTTCCCACTTGGCGTCGTGCCAGGCACAAAAATGGCTATACGCCTGGAGATGGGTCCCCCGCCCAAGGAGCCAGCAGAAAAAACTAGGCCTTGTTCTAAAGCTCTTTGGGAACCGCTTGCGTAGCCCCACAGACCTGGGGGCTGCGGGCTTTCCTGCTGCCTTCAGCCTCCACACCACCCTTTCCCACTTGGCGCCGCGCCAGGAGTAAAAATGGCCATAAGGCTGGAGATGGGTCCCCCGCCCAAGGAGCCAGCAGGGAAAACTAGGCCTTGTTCTAAAGCTCTTTGGGAATCACTGGCGTAGCCCCACAGACCTGGGGGCTGCGGGCTTTCCTGCTGCCTTCAGCCTCGACACCACCCTTTCCCACTTGGTGCCGCGCCAGGCACAAAAATGGCCATGCGGCTGAAGATAGGTTGTCCGCCCAAGGAGCCAACAGGAAAAACTAGGCCTTGTTCTATAGCTATTTGGGAACCTCTTGCGTAGCCCCACAGACCTGGGGGCTGTGGGCTTTCCTGCTGCCTTCAGCCTTGACACCACCCTTTCCCACTTGGCGCCCCGCCAGGCACAAAAATGGTCATACGGCTAGATATGGGTCCCCCGCCCAAGGAGCCAACAGGAAAACTATGCCGTGTTCTAAACCTCCTTGGGAACCGCTTGCGTAGCCCCACAGACCTGGGGGCTGCGGGCTTTCCTGCTGCCTTCAGCCTCCCCACCACCCTTTCCCACTTTGCGCCGCGCCAGGCACAAAAATGGCCATATGGCTGGAGAAGGGTCCGCTGCACAAGGAGCCAGCAGGGAAAACAATGCCTTCTTCTAAAGCTCTTTGGGAACCACTTGCGTAGCCCCACAGACCTGGGGGCTGCGGGCTTTCCTGCTGCCTTCAGCCTCGACACCACCCTTTCCCACTTGGCGTCGCGCCAGGCACAAAAATGGCCATATGGCTGGAGATGGGTCCCGCGCCCAAAGAGCCAGCAGGGAAAACTATGCCTTGTTCTAAAGCTCTTTGGGAACCACTTGCGTAGCCCCACAGACCTGGGGGCTGCGGGCTTTCCTGCTGCCTTCAGCCTCAAAACCACCCTTTCCCACTTGGCGCCGCACCAGGCACAAAAATGGCCATACAGCTGGAGATGGGTCCCCCGCCCAAGGAGCCAGCAGGGAAAACTATGCCTTGTTCTAAAGCTCTTTGGGAACCGTTTGCGTAGCCCCACAGACCTGGGGGCTGCGGGCTTTCCTGCTGCCTTCAGCCTTGACACCACCCTTTCCCACTTGGCGCCGCGCCAGGCACAAAAATGGCCATACATCTAGATATGGGTCCCCTGCCCAAGGAGCCAGCAGGGAAAACTATGCCTTGTTCTAAAGCTCTTTGGGAACCGCTTGCGTAGCCCCACAGACCTGGGGGCTGCGGGCTTTCCTGCTGCCTTCAGCCTCCACACCACCCTTTCCCACTTGGCGCCGCGCCAGGAGTAAAAATGGCCATAAGGCTGGAGATGGGTCCCCCGCCCAAGGAGCCAGCAGGGAAAACTAGGCCTTGTTCTAAAGGTCTTTGGGAATCACTGGCGTAGCCCCACAGACCTGGGGGCTGCGGGCTTTCCTGCTGCCTTCAGCCTCGACACCACCCTTTCCCACTTGGTGCCGCGCCAGGCACAAAAATGGCCATACGGCTGAAGATAGGTTGTCCGCGCAAGGAGCCAACAGGAAAAACTAGACCTTGTTCTAAAGCTATTTCGGAACCTCTTGCGTAGCCCCACAGACCTGGGGGCTGCGGGCTTTCCTGCTGCCTTCAGCCTTGACACCACCCTTTCCCACTTGGCGCCGCGCCAGGCACAAAAATGGCCATACATCTAGATATGGGTCCCCTGCCCAAGGAGCCAGCAGGGAAAACTATGCCTTGTTCTAAAACTCTTTGGGAACCGCTTGCGTAGCCCCACAGACCTGGGGGCTGCGGGCTTTCCTGCTGCCTTCAGCCTCCACACCACCCTTCCTCACTTGGCGTCGCGCAAGAAACAAAAATGGCCATACGGGTCGAGGTAGGTCCACCGCTCAAAGAGCCAGCAGGGAAAACTATGCCTTGTTCTAAAGCTCTTTGGGAAACGCTTGCGTAGCCCCACAGACCTGGGGGCTGCGGGCTTTCCTGCTGCCTTCAGCCTCGACACCACCCTTTCCCACTTGGTGCAGCGCCAGGCACAAAAATGGCCATACGGCTGAAGATAGGTTGTCCGCCCAAGGAGCCAACAGGAAAAACTAGGCCTTGTTCTAGTGCTATTTCGGAACATCTTGCGTAGCCCCACAGACCTGGGGGCTGCGGGCTTTCCTGCTGCCTTCAGCCTTGACACCAACCTTTCCCACTTGGCGCCGCGCCAGGCACAAAAATGGTCATACGGCTAGATATGGGTCCCCCGCCCAAGGAGCCAACAGGAAAACTATGCCGTGTTCTAAACCTCCTTGGGAACCGCTTGCGTAGCCCCACACACCTGGGGGCTGCGGGCTTTCCTGCTGCCTTCAGCCTCGACACCACCCTTTCCCACTTGGCGCCGCACCAGGCACAAAAATGGCCATACAGCTGGAGATGGGTCCCCCGCCCAAGGAGCCAGCAGGGAAAACTATGCCTTGTTCTAAAGCTCTTTGGGAACGGCTTGCGTAGCCCCACAGACATGGGGGCTGCGGGCTTTCCTGCAGCCTTCAGCCTTGACATGACCCTTTGCCACTTGGCGCCGCTCTAGGCACAAACATGGCCATACGGCTGGAGATGAGTCCCCCGCCCAAAGACCCGGCAGGGAAAACTATGCCTTGTTCTAAAGCTCTTTGGAAACCGCTTGCGTAGCCCCACAGACCTGGGGGCTGCAGGCTTTCCTGCTGCCTTCAGCCTCAATACTACGCTTTCCCACTAGGTGTCGCTCCAGGCCCAAAAATGGCCATACGGCTGGAGATGGGTCCCCCGCCCAAGGAACCAGCAGGGAAAACTATGCCTTGTTCTACAGCTCCTGGGGAACCGCTTGCGTAGCCCCACAGACCTGGGGGCTGCGGGCTTTCCTGCTACCTTCAGCCTCCACACCACCCTTTCCCACTTGGTACCACGCCAGGCACAAAAACAGCCATACGGCTGGAGATGGGTCCCCCGCCCAAAGAGCCAGGAGGGAAAACTATGCCTTGTTCTAAAGCTCTTTGGGAACCGCTTGCGTAGCCCCACAGACCTGGGTGCTGCGGGCTTTCCTGCTGCCTTCAGCCTCGAAACCACCCTTTCCCACTTGGTGCAACGCCAGGCACAAAAATGGCTATACGGCTGGAGATGGGTCCCACGCCCAAGGAGCCAGCAGGGAAAACTATGCCTTCTTCTAAAGCTCTTTGGGAACCACTTGCGTAGCCCCACAGACCTGGGGGCTGCGGGCTTTCCTGCTGCCTTCAGCCTCGACACCACCCTTTCCCACTTGGTGCCACGCCAGGCACAAAAACAGCCATACGGCTGGAGATGGGTCCCACGCCCAACGGGCCAGCAGGGAAAACTATGTCTTGTTCTAAAGCTCTTAGGGAACCTCTTGCGTAGCCCCACAGACCTGGGGGCTGCGGGCTTTCCTGCTGCCTTCTGCCTCCACACCACTCTTTCCCACTTGGCGTCGCGCCAGGGACAAAAATGGCTATACGGCTGGAGATGGTTCCCCCGCCCAAGGAGCCAGCAGGGAAAACTAGGCCTTGTTCTAAAGCTCTTTGGGAACCGCTTGCGTAGCCCCAAAGACCTGGGGTCTACAGGTATTTCTGCTGCCTTCAGCCTAGACACCACCCTTTCCACTTGGCGCCGCGCCAGGCACAAAAATGGCTATATGGCTGGAGATGGTTCCCCCACCCAAGGAGCCAGCAGGGAAAACTATGCCTTGTTCTAAAGCTCTTTGGGAACCGCTTGCGTAACCCCACAGACCTGGGTGCTGCGGGCTTTCCTGCTGCCTTCAGCCTCGACAGCACCCTTTCCCACTTGGTGCCACGCCAGGCACAAAAACAGCCATACGGCTGGAGATGGGTCCCCCGCCCTAAGAGCCAGCAGGGAAAACTATGCCTTCTTCTAAAGCTCTTTGGGAACTGCTTGCGTAGCCCCACAGACCTGGGGGCTGCGGGCTTTCCTGCTGCCTTCAGCCTCGAAACCACCCTTTCCCACTTGGTGCCACGCCAGGCACAAAAACAGCCATACGGCTGGAGATGGGTCCCCCACCCAAAGAGCCAACAGGGAAAACTATGCCTTGTTCTAAAGATCTTTGGGAACCGCTTGCGTAGCCCCACAGACCTGGGGGCTGCGGGCTTTCCTGCTGCCTTCAGCCTCCACACGACCCTTTCCCACTTGGTGTCGCGCCAGGCACAAAAATGGCCATGTGGCTCGAGATGGGTCGCCCGCACAAGGAGCCAGCAGGGAAAACTAGGCCTTGTTCTAAAGCTATTTGGGAATCGCTTGCGTAGCCCCAGAGACCTGCGGGCTGCAGGCTTCTCTGCTGCGTTCAGCCTCAAAACCGCCTTTTCCACTTGGCGCCGCGCCAGGCACAAAAATGGCTATACGGCTGGAGATGGGTCTCCCGCCCAAGGAGCCAGCAGGGAAAACTATGCCTTGTTCTAAAGCTCTTTGGGAACCGCTTGCGTAGCCCCACAGACCTGGGGGCTGCAGGCTTTTCTGCTGCCTTCAGCCTCGAAACCACCCTTTCCCACTTGGTGCCACGCCAGGCACAAAAACAGCCATACGGCTGGAGACGGGTCTCCCGCCCAAGGAGCCAGCAGGGAAAACTATGCCTTGTTCTAAAGCTCTTAGGGAACCGCTTGCG
The DNA here is from genome assembly GCF_963924245.1 of Chroicocephalus ridibundus. Taxonomy (NCBI): domain Eukaryota; kingdom Metazoa; phylum Chordata; class Aves; order Charadriiformes; family Laridae; genus Chroicocephalus; species Chroicocephalus ridibundus. The sequence continues at coordinate 433,719 of NW_026961739.1, forward strand.
TAGCACCCACAAACCTGGGGGCTGCAGGCTTTCCTGCTGCCTTCAACCTCAATATTACACTTTCCCACTAGGTGTCGCTCCAGGCACAAAAACAGCCATACGGCTGGAGATGGGTCCCCCGCCCAAGGAGCCAGCAGGGAAAACTATGCCTTGTTCTAAAGCTATTTGGGAACCTCTTGCGTAGCCCCACAGACCTGGGGGCTGCAGGTTTTTTGCTGCCTTCAGCCTCGACACCACCCTTTCCCACTTGGTGCCACACCAGGCACAAAAACAGCCATACGGCTGGAGATGGGTCCCCAGCCCAAAGACCCAGCAGGGAAAACTATGCCTTGTTCTAAAGCTTTTTGGGAACCGCTTGCGTAGCCCCAAAGACCTGGGGGCTGCGGGCTTTCCTGCTGCCTTCAGCCTCGACACCACCCTTTCCCACTTGGCGCCGCGCCAGGAGCAAAAATGGCCATACGGCTGGAGATGGGTCCCCCACCCAAGGAGCCAGCAGGGAAAACTAGGCCTTGTTCTAAAGCTCTTTGGGAATCACTTGCGTAGCCCCACAGACCTGGGGGCTGCGGGCTTTCCTGCTGCCTTCTGCCTTGACATGACCATTTCCCACTTGGTGCCGCGCCAGGCACAAAAATGGCAATACGGCTGAAGATAGGTCCCCCGCCCAAAGAGCCAGCAGGAAAAACTAGGCCTTCTTCTAAAGCTATTTGGGAACCGCTTGCGTAGCCCCACAGACCTGGGGGCTGCGGGCCTTTCTGCTGCCTTCATCCTCGAAACGACCCTTTCCCACTTGGCGCCGCGCCAGGCACAAAAATGGCCATACAGCTGGAGATGTTTCCCCCTCCCAAAGACCCAGTAGGCAAAAATAGGCCTTGTTCTAAAGCTCTTTGGGAACCGCTTGCGTAGCCCCACAGACCTGAGGGCTGCGGGCTTTCCTGCTGCCTTCAGCCTCGACACCACCCTTTCCCACTTGGTGCCACGCCAGGCACAAAAACAGCCATACGGCTGGAGATGGGTCCCCAGCCCAAAGAGCCAGCAGGGAAAACTATGCCTTGTTCTAAAGCTCTTTGGGAACCGCTTGCGTAGCTTCACAGACCTGGGGGCTGCGGGCTTTCCTGCTGCCTTCAGCCTCAATAATACGCTTTCCCACTAGGTGTCGCTCCAGGCACAAAAACAGCCTTACGGCTGGAGATGGGTCCCCCACCCAAGGAGCCAACAGTGAAAACTAGGCCTTGTACTAAAGCTCTTTGGGAATCACTTGCGTAGCCCCACAGACCTGGGGGCTGCGGGCTTTCCTGCTGCCTTCAGCCTTAACATGACCATTTCCCAATTGGTGCCGCGCCAGGCACAAAAATGGCTATACGGGTGAAGATAGGTCCCCCGCCCAAGGAGCCAGCAGGAAAAACTAGGCCTTGTTCTAAAGCTCTTTGGGAACCGCTTGCGTAGCCCCACAGACCTGGGGGCTGCGGGCTTTCCTGCTGCCTTCAGCCTCGACATCACCCTTTCCCACTTGCCGACGCGCCAGGGGCAAAAATGGCTATACGGCTGGAGATGGGTCCCCCGCCCAAGGAGCCAGCAGGGAAAACTAGGCCTTGTTCTAAAGCTCTTAGGGAACCTCTTGCGTAGCCCCACAGACCTGGGGGCTGCGGGCTTTCCTGCTGCCTTCAGACTCGACACCACCCTTTCCCACTTGGCGCCGCACCAGGCACAAAAATGGCCATACGGCTGGAGATGGGTCCCCCGCCGAAAAACCCAGAAGGGAAAACTATGCCTTATTCTAAAGCTCTTAGGGAACCGCTTGCGTAGCCCCACAGACCTGGGGGCTGCAGGCTTTCCTGCTGCCTTCAGCCTCAATACTACGCTTTCCCACTAGGTGTCGCTCCAGGCCCAAAAACAGCCATACGGCTGGAGATGGGTCCCCCGCCCAAGGAGCCAGCAGGGAAAACTATTCCTTATTCTAAAGCTCTTAGGGAACCGCTTGCGAAGCCCCACAGACCTGGGGCTGCGAGCTTTCCTGCTGCCTTCAGCCTCGACACCACCCTTTCCCACTTGGCGCCGCGCCAGGCACAAAAATGGCCATACGGCTGGAGATGGGTCCCCCGCCCAAGGAGCCAGCAGGGAAAACTATGCCGTGTTCTAAAGCTCTTAGGGAACCTCTTGCGTAGCCCCACAGACCTGGGAGCTGCGGGCCTTCCTGCTGCCTTCAGCCTCGACACCACCCTTTCCCACTTGGTGCCGCACCAGGCACAAAAATTGCTATACGTCTGGAGAATGGTCCCCCGCCCAAGGAGCCAGCAGGAAAAACTAGGCCTTGATCGAAAACTCTTTGGGAACCGCTTGCGTAGCCCCAAAGACCTGGGGGCTGCAGGTTTTTCTGCTGCCTTCAGCCCCGACACCACCCTTTCCCACTTAGAGCCGCGCCAGGCACAAAAATGGCCATACAGCTGGAGATGGTTCCCCCTCCCAAAGACCCAGCAGGCAAAAATAGGCCTTGTTCTAAAGCTCTTTGGGAACCGCTTGCGTAGCCCCACAGACCTGGGGGCTGCGGGCTTTTCTGCTGCCTTCAGCCTCAAAACCGCCCTTTCCACTTGGCGCCGCGCCAGGCACAAAAATGGCCATACGGCTGGAGATGGGTCCCCCGCCCAAAGACCCTGAATGGAAAACTATGCCTTGTTCTAAAGCTCTTTGGGAACCGCTTGCGTAGCACCCACAGACCTGGGGGCTGCAGGCTTTCCTGCTGCCTTCAAAGTCAATACTACGCTTTCCCACTAGGTGTCGCTCCAGGCCCAAAAGTGGCCATACGGCTGGAGATAGGTCCCCCATCCAAGGAGCCAGCAGGGAAAACTATGCCTTGTTCTAAAGCTCTTTGGGAACCGCTTGCGTAACCACACAGACCTGGGGGCTGCGGGCTTTCCTGCTGCCTTCAGCCTCGACACCACCCTTTCCCACTTGGTACCACGCCAGGCACAAAAACAGCCATACGGCTGGAGATGGGTCCCCCGCCCAAAGAGCCAGCAGGGAAAACTATGCCTTGTTCTAAAGCTATTTGGGAACCGCTTGCGTAGCCCCACAGACCTGGGGCTGCGGGCTTTCCTGCTGCCTTTAGCCTCGAAACCACCCTTTCCCACTTGGTGCAACGCCAGGCACAAAAATGGCTATACGGCTGGAGATGGGTCCCACGCCCAAGGAGCCAGCAGGGAAAACTATGCCTTCTTCTAAAGCTCTTTGGGAACCACTTGCGTAGCCCCACAGACCTGGGGGCTGCGGGCTTTCCTGCTGCCTTCAGCCTCGACACCACCCTTTCCCACTTGGTGCCACGCCAGGCACAAAAACAGTCATACGGCTGGAGATGGGTCCCACGCCCAAGGGGCCAGCAGGGAAAACTATGTCTTGTTCTAAAGCTCTTTGGGATCCGCTTGCGTAGCCCCACAGACCTGGGGGCTGCGGGCTTTCCTGCTGCCTTCTGCCTCCACACCACTCTTTCCCACTTGGCGTCGCGCCAGGGACAAAAATGGCTATACGGCTGGAGATGGGTCCCCCGCCCAAGGAGCCAACAGGGAAAACTAGGCCTTGTTCTAAAGCTCTTTGGGAACCGCTTGCGTAGCCCCAAAGACCTGGGGTCTACAGGTATTTCTGCTGCCTTCAGCCAAGACACCACCCTTTCCACTTGGCGCCGCGCCAGGCACAAAAATGGCTATATGGCTGGAGATGGTTCCCCCACCCAAGGAGGCAGCAGGGAAAGCTATGCCTTGTTCTAAAGCTCTTTGGGAACCGCTTGCGTAACCCCACAGACCTGGGTGCTGCGGGCTTTCCTGCTGCCTTCAGCCTCGACACCACCCTTTCCCACTTGGTGCCACGCCAGGCACAAAAACAGCCATACGGCTGCAGATGGGTCCCCCGCCCTAAGAGCCAGCAGGGAAAACTATGCCTTCTTCTAAAGCTCTTTGGGAACCGCTTGCGTAGCCCCACAGACCTGGGGGCTGCGGGCTTTCCTGCTGCCTTCAGCCTCAAAACCACCCTTTCCCACTTGGTGCCACGCCAGGCACAAAAATGGCTATACGGCTGGAGATGGGTCCCCCGCCCAAGGAGCCAGCAGGGAAAAATATGCCTTGTTCTAAAGCTCTTTGGTAACCGCTTGCGTAGCCCCACAGACCTGGGGGCTGCGGGCTTTCCTGCTGCCTTCAGCCTCGACACCACCCTTTCCCACTTGGCGCCGCGCCAGGAGCAAAAATGGCCATACGGCTGGAGATGGGTCCCCCACCCAAGGAGCCAGCAGGGAAAACTATGCCTTGTTCTAAAGCTCTTTGGGAACCGCTTGCGTAGCCCCACAGACCTGGGGGCTGCGGGCTTTCCTGCTGCCTTCAGCCTCGACATCACCCTTTCCCACTTGGCGTCGCGCCAGGCACAAAAATGGCCATATGGCTGGAGATGGGTCGCCAGCACAAGGAGCCAGCAGGGAAAACTATGCCTTCTTCTAAAGCTCCTTAGGAACCGCTTGCGTAGCCCCACAGACCTGGGGGCTGCAGGCTTTTCTGCTGCCTTCAGCCTCCAAACCGCCCTTTCCACTTGGCGCCGCGCCAGGCACTAAAATAGCCATACAGCTGGAGATGGATCCCCCGCCCAAAGACCCTGACGGGAAAACTAGGCCTTGTTCTAAACCTCTTTGGGAACTGCTTGCGTAGCACCCACAGACCTGAGGGCTGCAGGCTTTTCTGCTGCCTTCAGCCTCAATACTACGCTTTCCCACTAGGTGTCGCTCCAGGCACAAAAATGACCATACGTCTGGAGATGGTTCCCCCACCCAAGGAGCCAGCAGGGAAAGCTATGCCTTGTTCTAAAGCTCTTTGGGAACCGCTTGCGTAGCCCCACAGACCTGGGTGCTGCGGGCTTTCCTGCTGCCTTCAGCCTTGACATGACCATTTCCCACTTGGTGCTGCGCCAGGCAAAAAAAAAAGGCTATACGGCTGAAGATAGGTCCCCCGCCCAAGGAGCCAGCAGGAAAAACTAGGCCTTGTTCTAAAGCTATTTGGGAACCGCTTGCGTAGCCCCACAGACCTGGGGGCTGCAAGCCTTTCTGCTGCCTTCAGCCTCGAAACCACCCTTTCCCACTTGGCGCCGCGCCAGGCACAAAAATGGCCATACAGCTGGAGATGGTTCCCCCTCCCAAAGACCCAGCAGGGAAAATTATGCCTTGTTCTAAAGCTCTTAGGGAACCTCTTGCGTAGCCCCACAGACCTGGGGGCTGCGGGCTTTCCTCCTGCCTTCAGCCTCCACACCACTCTTTCCCACTTGGCGTCGCGCCAGGCACAAAAATGGCTATACTGCTGGAGATGGTTCCCCCACCCAAGGAGCCAGCAAGGAAAACTATGCCTTGTTCTAAAGCTATTTGGGAACCGCTTGCGTAGCCCCACAGACCTGGGGGCTGCGGGCTTTCCTGCTGCCTTCAGCCTCGAAACCACCCTTTCCCACTTGGTGCCAAGCCAGGCACAAAAATGGCTATACGGCTGAAGATGGGTCCCCCGCCCAAGGAGCCAGCAGGGAAAAATATGCCGTGTTCTAAAGCTATTTGGGAACCGCTTGCGTAGCCCCACAGACCTGGGGGCTGCGGGCTTTCCTGCTGCCTTCAGCCTCGACACCACCCTTTCCCACTTGGCGCCGCGCCAGGAGCAAAAATGGCCATACGACTGGAATTGGGTCCCCCACCCAAGGAGCCAGCAGGGAAAACTAGGCCTTGTTCTAAAGCTCTTTGGGAACCACTTGCGTAGCCCCACAGACGTGGGGGCTGCGGGCTTTCCTGCTGCCTTCAGCCTTGACATGACCATTTCCCACTTGGTGCCATGCCAGGCACAAAACTGGCTATACAGCTGAAGATAGGTCCCCCGCCCAAGGATCCAGCAGGGAAAACTAGGCCTTGTTCTAAAGCTCTTTGGGAACCGCTGGCATAACCCCACAGACCTGGGGGCTGCGGGCTTTCCTGCTGCCTTCAGCCTCGACACCACCCTTTCCCACTTGGTGCCACGCCAGGCACAAAAACAGCCATACGGCTAGAGATGGGTCCCCCGCCCAAAGAGCCAGCAGGGAAAACTAGGCCTTGTTCTAAAGCTCTTAGGGAACCGCTTGCGTAGCCCCACAGACCTGGGGGCTGCGGGCTTTCCTGCTGCCTTCAGCCTCGAAACCACCCTTTCCCACTTGGTGCCAAGCCAGGCACAAAAATGGCTATACGGCTGAAGATGGGTCCCCCGCCCAAGGAGCCAGCAGGGAAAACTAGGCCTTGTTCTAAAGCTATTTGGGAACCGCTTGCGTAGCCCCACAGACCTGGGGGCTGCGGGCTTTCCTACTGCCTTCACCCTCCAAAACGCCCTTTCCACTTGGCGCCGCGCCAGGCACTAAAATGGCCATACAGCTGGAGATGGATCCCCCGCCCAAAGACCCAGAAGGGAAAACTAGGCCTTGTTCTAAAGCTCTTTGGGAACCGCTTGCGTAGCACCCACAGACCTGGGGGCTGCAGGCTTTCCTGCTGCCTTCAGCCTCAATACTACGCTTTCCCACTAGGTGTCGCGCCAGGCACAAAAATGGCCATATGGCTGGAGATGGGTCGCCAGCACAAGGAGCCAGCAGGGAAAACTATGCCTTCTTCTAAAGCTCTTTGGGAACCGCTTGGGTAGCCCCACAGACCTGGGGGCTACAGGTATTTCTGCTGCCTTCAGCCTCGACACCACCCTTTCCACTTGGCGCCGCGCCAGGCACAAAAATGGCCATATGGCTGGAGATGGTTCCCCCACCCAAGGAGCCAGCAGGGAAAACTATGCCTTGTTCTAAAGCTCTTTGGGAACCGCTTGCGTAGCCCCACAGACCTGGGGGCTGCGGGCTTTCCTGCTGCCTTCAGCCTCGACATCACCCTTTCCCACTTGCCGACGCGCCAGGGGCAAAAATGGCTATACGGCTGGAGATGGGTCCCCCGCCCAAGGAGCCAGCAGGGAAAACTAGGCCTTGTTCTAAAGCTCTTAGGGAACCTCTTGCGTAGCCCCACAGACCTGGGGGCTGCGGGCTTTCCTGCTGCCTTCAGACTCGACACCACCCTTTCCCACTTGGCGCCGCACCAGGCACAAAAATGGCCATACGGCTGGAGATGGGTCCCCCGCCGAAAAACCCAGAAGGGAAAACTATGCCTTATTCTAAAGCTCTTAGGGAACCGCTTGCGTAGCCCCACAGACCTGGGGGCTGCAGGCTTTCCTGCTGCCTTCAGACTCAATACTACGCTTTCCCACTAGGTGTCGCTCCAGGCCCAAAAATGGCCATACGGCTGGAGATTGGTCCCCCGCCCAAGGAGCCAGCAGGGAAAACTATTCCTTATTCTAAAGCTCTTAGGGAACCGCTTGCGTAGCCCCACAGACCTGGGGCTGCGAGCTTTCCTGCTGCCTTCAGCCTCGACACCACCCTTTCCCACTTGGCGGTGCGCCAGGCACAAAAATGGCCATACGGCTGGAGATGGGTCCCCCGCACAAGGAGCCAGCAGGGAAAACTATGCCGTGTTCTAAAGCTCTTAGGGAACCTCTTGCGTAGCCCCACAGACCTGGGAGCTGCGGGCCTTCCTGCTGCCTTCAGCCTGGACACCACCCTTTCCCACTTGGTGCCGCACCAGGCACAAAAATTGCTATACGTCTGGAGAATGGTCCCCCGCCCAAGGAGCCAGCAGGAAAAACTAGGCCTTGATCTAAAACTCTTTGGGAACCGCTTGCGTAGCCCCAAAGACCTGGGGGCTGCAGGTTTTTCTGCTGCCTTCAGCCCCGACACCACCCTTTCCCACTTAGAGCCGCGCCAGGCACAAAAATGGCCATACAGCTGGAGATGGTTCCCCCTCCCAAAGACCCAGCAGGCAAAAATAGGCCTTGTTCTAAAGCTCTTTGGGAACCGCTTGCGTAGCCCCACAGACCTGGGGGCTGCGGGCTTTTCTGCTGCCTTCAGCCTCAAAACCGCCCTTTCCACTTGGCGCCGCGCCAGGCACAAAAATGGCCATACGGCTGGAGATGGGTCCCCCGCCCAAAGACCCTGAATGGAAAACTATGCCTTGTTCTAAAGCTCTTTGGGAACCGCTTGCGTAGCACCCACAGACCTGGGGGCTGCAGGCTTTCCTGCTGCCTTCAACGTCAATACTACGCTTTCCCACTAGGTGTCGCTCCAGGCCCAAAAATGGCCATACGGCTGGAGATGGGTCCCCCGCCCAAGGAACCAGCAGGGAAAACTATGCCTTGTTCTACAGCTCTTGGGGAACCGCTTGCGTAGCCCCACAGACCTGGGGGCTGCGGGCTTTCCTGCTGCCTTCAGCCTCCACACCACCCTTTCCCACTTGGTACCACGCCAGGCACAAAAACAGCCATACGGCTGGAGATGGGTCCCCCGCCCAAAGAGCCAGCAGGGAAAACTATGCCTTGTTCTAAAGCTCTTTGGGAACCGCTTGCGTAGCCCCACAGACCTGGGGGCTGCGGGCTTTCCTGCTGCCTTCAGCCTCGAAACCACCCTTTCCCACTTGGTGCAACGCCAGGCACAAAAATGGCTATACGGCTGGAGATGGGTCCCCCGCCCAAGGAGCCAGCAGGGAAAACTAGGCCTTGATCTAAAACTCTTTGGGAACCGCTTGTGTAGCCCCAAAGACCTGGGGGCTGCAGGTTTTTTGCTGCCTTCAGCCTCGACACCACCCTTTCCCACTTGGTGCCACACTAGGCACAAAAACAGCCATACGGCTGGAGATGGGTCCCCAGCCCAAAGAGCCAGCAGGGAAAAGTATGCCTTGTTTTAAAGCTCTTTGGGAACCGCTTGCGTAGCTTCACAGACCTGGGGGCTGCGGGCTTTCCTGCTGCCTTCAGCCTCGACATCACCCTTTCCACTTGGCGCCACGCCAGGCACTAAAATGGCCATACAGATGGAGATGGGTCCCCCGCCCAAAGACCCAGAAGGGAAAACTAGGCTTTGTGCTAAAGCTCTTTGGGAACCGCTTGCGTAGCACCCACAGACCTGGGGGCTGCAGGCTTTCCTGCTGCCTTCAGCCTCAATACTACGCTTTCCCACTAGGTGTCGCTCCAGGCCCAAAAATGGCCATACGGCTGGAGATGGGTCCCCCGCCCAAGGAGCCAGCAGGGAAAATTATGCCTTGTTCTAAAGCTCTTAGGGAACCGCTTGCGTAGCCCCACAGACCTGGGGGCTGCGGGCTTTCCTGCTGCCTTCAGCCTCGACATCACCCTTTTCCACTTGGCGCCGCGCCAAGAGCAATAATGGCCATACGGCTGGAGATGGGTCCCCCGCACAAGGAGCCAGCAGGGAAAACTAAGCCTTGTTCTAAAGCTCTTAGGGAACCTCTTGCGTAGCCCCACAGACCTGGGAGCTGCGGGCCTTCCTGCTGCCTTCAGCCTCGACACCACCCTTTCCCACTTGGTGCCGCACCAGGCACAAAAATTGCTATACGTCTGGAGAATGGTCCCCCGCCCAAGGAGCCAGCAGGGAAAACTTGGCCTTGATCTAAAACTCTTTGGGAACCGCTTGCGTAGCCCCAAAGACCTGGGGGCTGCAGGTTTTTCTGCTGCCTTCAGCCCCGACACCACCCTTTCCCACTTAGAGCCGCGCCAGGCACAAAAATGGCCATACAGCTGGAGATGGTTCCCCCGCCCAAAGACCCAGCAGGCAAAAATAGGCCTTGTTCTAAAGCTCTTTGGGAACCGCTTGCGTAGCCCCACAGACCTGGGGGCTGCGGGCTTTTCTGCTGCCTTCAGCCTCAAAACCGCCCTTTCCACTTGGCGCCGCGCCAGGCACAAAAATGGCCATACGGCTGGAGATGGGTCCCCCGCCCAAAGACCCTGAATGGAAAACTATGCCTTGTTCTAAAGCTCTTTGGGAACCGCTTGCGTAGCACCCACAGACCTGGGGGCTGCAGGCTTTCCTGCTGCCTTCAACGTCAATACTACGCTTTCCCACTAGGTGTCGCTCCAGGCCCAAAAATGGCCATACGGCTGGAGATGGGTCCCCCATCCAAGGAGCCAGCAGGGAAAACTATGCCTTGTTCTAAAGCTCTTTGGGAACCGCTTGCGTAACCCCACAGACCTGGGGGCTGCGGGCTTTCCTGCTGCCTTCAGCCTTGACACCACCCTTTCCCACTTGGTACCACGCCAGGCACAAAAACAGCCATACGGCTGCAGATGGGTCCCCCGCCCAAGGAACCAGCAGGGAAAACTAGGCCTTGTTCTAAAGCTCTTTGGGAACCGCTTGCGTAGCCCCACAGACCTGCGGGCTGCGGGCTTTCCTGCTGCCTTCAGCCTCGACACCACCCTTTCCCACTTGGTGCCACGCCAGGCACAAAAACAGCCATACGGCTGGAGATGGGTCCCACGCCCAAGGGGCCAGCAGGGAAAACTATGTCTTGTTCTAAAGCTCTTCGGAATCCGCTTGCGTAGCCCCACAGACCTGGGAGCTGCGGGCTTTCCTGCTGCCTTCTGCCTCCACACCACTCTTTCCCACTTGGCGTCGCGCCAGGGACAAAAATGGCCATACGGCTGGAGATGGGTCCCCCGCACAAGGAGCCAGCAGGGAAAACTATGCCGTGTTCTAAAGCTCTTAGGGAACCTCTTGCGTAGCCCCACAGACCTGGGAGCTGCGGGCCTTCCTGCTGCCTTCAGCCTCGACACCACCCTTTCCCACTTGGTGCCGCACCAGGCACAAAAATTGCTATACGTCTGGAGAATGGTCCCCCGCCCAAGGAGCCAGCAGGAAAAACTAGGCCTTGATCTAAAACTCTTTGGGAACCGCTTGCGTAGCCCCAAAGACCTGGGGGCTGCAGGTTTTTCTGCTGCCTTCAGCCCCGACACCACCCTTTCCCACTTAGAGCCGCGCCAGGCACAAAAATGGCCATACAGCTGGAGATGGTTCCCCCGCCCAAAGACCCAGCAGGCAAAAATAGGCCTTGTTCTAAAGCTCTTTGGGAACCGCTTGCGTAGCCCCACAGACCTGGGGGCTGCGGGCTTTTCTGCTGCCTTCAGCCTCAAAACCGCCCTTTCCACTTGGCGCCGCGCCAGGCACAAAAATGGCCATACGGCTGGAGATGGGTCCCCCGCCCAAAGACCCTGAAGGAAAACTATGCCTTGTTCTAAAGCTCTTTGGGAACCGCTTGCGTAGCACCCACAGACCTGGGGGCTGCAGGCTTTCCTGCTGCCTTCAACGTCAATACTACGCTTTCCCACTAGGTGTCGCTCCAGGCCCAAAAATGGCCATACGGCTGGAGATGGGTCCCCCGCCCAAGGAACCAGCAGGGAAAACTATGCCTTGTTCTACAGCTCTTGGGGAACCGCTTGCGTAGCCCCACAGACCTGGGGGCTGCGGGCTTTCCTGCTGCCTTCAGCCTCGAAACCACCCTTTCCCACTTGGTGCAACGCCAGGCACAAAAATGGCTATACGGCTGGAGATGGGTCCCCCGCCCAAGGAGCCAGCAGGGAAAACTAGGCCTTGATCTAAAACTCTTTGGGAACCGCTTGCGTAGCCCCAAAGACCTGGGGGCTGCAGGTTTTTTGCTGCCTTCAGCCTCGACACCACCCTTTCCCACTTGGTGCCACACTAGGCACAAAAACAGCCATACGGCTGGAGATGGGTCCCCAGCCCAAAGAGCCAGCAGGGAAAAGTATGCCTTGTTGTAAAGCTCTTTGGGAACCGCTTGCGTAGCTTCACAGACCTGGGGGCTGCGGGCTTTCCTGCTGCCTTCAGCCTCGACATCACCCTTTCCACTTGGCGCCACGCCAGGCACTAAAATGGCCATACAGATGGAGATGGGTCCCCCGCCCAAAGACCCAGAAGGGAAAACTAGGCCTTGTTCTAAAGCTCTTTGGGAACCGCTTGCGTAGCACCCACAGACCTGGGGGCTGCAGGCTTTCCTGCTGCCTTCAGCCTCAATACTACGCTTTCCCACTAGGTGTCGCTCCAGGCCCAAAAATGGCCATACGGCTGGAGATGGGTCCCCCGCCCAAGGAGCCAGCAGGGAAAATTATGCCTTGTTCTAAAGCTCTTAGGGAACCGCTTTCGTAGCCCCACAGACCTGGGGGCTGCGGGCTTTCCTGCTGCCTTTAGCCTCGACATCACCCTTTTCCACTTGGCGCCGCGCCAAGAGCAATAATGGCCATACGGCTGGAGATGGGTCCCCCGCACAAGGAGCCAGCAGGGAAAACTAAGCCTTGTTCTAAAGCTCTTAGGGAACCTCTTGCGTAGCCCCACAGACCTGGGAGCTGCGGGCCTTCCTGCTGCCTTCAGCCTCGACACCACCCTTTCCCACTTGGTGCCGCACCAGGCACAAAAATTGCTATACGTCTGGAGAATGGTCCCCCGCCCAAGGAGCCAGCAGGGAAAACTAGGCCTTGATCTAAAACTCTTTGGGAACCGCTTGCGTAGCCCCAAAGACCTGGGGGCTGCAGGTTTTTCTGCTGCCTTCAGCCCCGACACCACCCTTTCCCACTTAGAGCCGCGCCAGGCACAAAAATGGCCATACAGCTGGAGATGGTTCCCCCTCCCAAAGACCCAGCAGGCAAAAATAGGCCTTGTTCTAAAGCTCTTTGGGAACCGCTTGCGTAGCCCCACAGACCTGGGGGCTGCGGGCTTTTCTGCTGCCTTCAGCCTCAAAACCGCCCTTTCCACTTGGCGCCGCGCCAGGCACAAAAATGGCCATACGGCTGGAGATGGGTCCCCCGCCCAAAGACCCTGAATGGAAAACTATGCCTTGTTCTAAAGCTCTTTGGGAACCGCTTGCGTAGCACCCACAGACCTGGGGGCTGCAGGCTTTCCTGCTGCCTTCAACGTCAATACTACGCTTTCCCACTAGGTGTCGCTCCAGGCCCAAAAATGGCCATACGGCTGGAGATGGGTCCCCCATCCAAGGAGCCAGCAGGGAAAACTATGCCTTGTTCTAAAGCTCTTTGGGAACCGCTTGCGTAACCCCACAGACCTGGGGGCTGCGGGCTTTCCTGCTGCCTTCAGCCTTGACACCACCCTTTCCCACTTGGTACCACGAAAGGCACAAAAACAGCCATACGGCTGGAGATGGGTCCCCCGCCCAAGGAACCAGCAGGGAAAACTAGGCCTTGTTCTAAAGCTCTTTGGGAACCGCTTGCGTAGCCCCACAGACCTGCGGGCTGCGGGCTTTCCTGCTGCCTTCAGCCTCGACACCACCCTTTCCCACTTGGTGCCACGCCAGGCACAAAAACAGCCATACGGCTGGAGATGGGTCCCACGCCCAAGGGGCCAGCAGGGAAAACTATGTCTTGTTCTAAAGCTCTTCGGAATCCGCTTGCGTAGCCCCACAGACCTGGGAGCTGCGGGCTTTCCTGCTGCCTTCTGCCTCCACACCACTCTTTCCCACTTGGCGTCGCGCCAGGGACAAAAATGGCTATACGGCTGGAGATGGGTCCCCCGCCCAAGGAGCCAACAGGGAAAACTAGGCCTTGTTCTAAAGCTCTTTGGGAACCGCTTGCGTAGCCCCAAAGACCTGGGGTCTACAGGTATTTCTGCTGCCTTCAGCCAAGACACCACCCTTTCCACTTGGCGCCGCGCCAGGCACAAAAATGGCTATATGCCTGGAGATGGTTCCCCCACCCAAGGAGGCAGCAGGGAAAGCTATGCCTTGTTCTAAAGCTCTTTGGGAACCTCTTGCGTAACCCCACAGACCTGGGGGCTGCGGGCTTTCCTGCTGCCTTCAGCCTTGACACCACCCTTTCCCACTTGGTGCCACGCCAGGCACAAAAATGGCTATACGGCTGGAGATGGGTCCCCCGCCCAAGGGGCCAGCAGGGAAAACTATGCCTTGTTCTAAAGCTCTTTGGGAACCGCTTGCGTAGCCCCACAGACCTGGGGGCTGCGGGCTTTCCTGCTGCCTTCAGCCTCGACATCACCCTTTCCCACTTGGCGTCGCGCCAGGCACAAAAATGGCCATATGGCTGGAGATGGGTCGCCAGCACAAGGAGCCAGCAGGGAAAACTATGCCTTCTTCTAAAGCTCTTTAGGAACCGCTTGCGTAGCCCCACAGACCTGGGGGCTGCGGGCTTTCCTGCTGCCTTCAGCCTCCACACCACTCTTTCCCACTTGGCTTCGCGCCATGCACAAAAATGGCTATACGGCTGGAGATGGGTCCCCCGCCCAAGGAGCCAACAGGGAAAACTAGGCCTTGTTTTAAAGCTCTTTGGGAACCGCTTGCGTAGCCCCAAAGACCTGGGGGCTACAGGTATTTCTGCTGCCTTCAGCCTCGACACCACCCTTTCCACTTGGCGCCGCGCCAGGCACAAAAATGGCCATATGGCTGGAGATGGTTCCCCCACCCAAGGAGCCAGCAGGGAAAACTATGCCTTGTTCTAAAGCTCTTTGGGAACCGCTTGCATAACCCCACAGACCTGGAGGCTGCAGGCTTTCCTGCTGCCTTCAGCCTCAATACTACGCTTTCCCACTAGGTGTCGCTCCAGGCACAAAAAAGACCATACGTCTGGAGATGGTTCCCCCACCCAAGGAGCCAGCAGGGAAAGCTATGCCTTGTTCTAAAGCTCTTTGGGAACCGCTTGCGTAGCCCCACAGACCTGGGGGCTGCGGGCTTTCCTGCTGCCTTCAGCCTTGACATGACCATTTCCCACTTGGTGCCGCGCCAGGCAAAAAAAAAAGGCTATACGGCTGAAGATAGGTCCCCCGCCCAAGGAGCCAGCAGGAAAAACTAGGCCTTGTTCTAAAGCTATTTGGGAACCGCTTGCGTAGCCCCACAGACCTGGGGGCTGCAAGCCTTTCTGCTGCCTTCAGCCTCGAAACCACCCTTTCCCACTTGGCGCCGCGCCAGGCACAAAAATGGCCATACAGCTGGAGATGGTTCCCCCTCCCAAAGACCCAGCAGGGAAAATTATGCCTTGTTCTAAAGCTCTTTGGCAACCGCTTGCGTAGCCCCACAGACCTGGGGGCTGCGGGCTTTCCTGCTGCCTTCAGCCTCCACACCACTCTTTCCCACTTGGCGTCGCGCCAGGCACAAAAATGGCTATACGGCTGGAGATGGGTCCCCCGCCCAAGGAGCCAACAGGGAAAACTAGGCCTTGTTTTAAAGCTCTTTGGGAACCGCTTGCGTAGCCCCAAAGACCTGGAGGCTACAGGTATTTCTGCTGCCTTCAGCCTCGACACCACCCTTTCCACTTGGCGCCGCGCCAGGCACAAAAATGGCCATATGGCTGGAGATGGTTCCCCCACCCAAGGAGCCAGCAAGGAAAACTATGCCTTGTTCTAAAGCTATTTGGGAACCGCTTGCGTAGCCCCACAGACCTGGGGGCTGCGGGCTTTCCTGCTGCCTTCAGCCTCGAAACCACCCTTTCCCACTTGGTGCCAAGCCAGGCACAAAAATGGCTATACGGCTGAAGATGGGTCCCCCGCCCAAGGAGCCAGCAGGGAAAAATATGCCGTGTTCTAAAGCTATTTGGGAACCGCTTGCGTAGCCCCACAGACCTGGGGGCTGCGGGCTTTCCTGCTGCCTTCAGCCTCGACACCACCCTTTCCCACTTGGCGCCGCGCCAGGAGCAAAAATGGCCATACGGCTGGAATTGGGTCCCCCACCCAAGGAGCCAGCAGGGAAAACTAGGCCTTGTTCTAAAGCTCTTTGGGAATCACTTGCGTAGCCCCACAGACGTGGGGGCTGCGGGCTTTCCTGCTGCCTTCAGCCTTGACATGACCATTTCCCACTTGGTGCCATGCCAGGCACAAAAATGGCTATACAGCTGAAGATAGGTCCCCCGCCCAAGGAGCCAGCAGGGAAAACTAGGCCTTGTTCTAAAGCTCTTAGGGAACCGCTTGCGTAGCCCCACAGACCTGGGGGCTGCGGGCTTTCCTGCTGCCTTCAGCCTCGACACCACCCTTTCCCACTTGGTGCCACGCCAGGCACAAAAACAGCCATACGGCTGGAGATGGGTCCCCCGCCCAAAGAGCCAGCAGGGAAAACTAGGCCTTGTTCTAAAGCTCTTAGGGAACCGCTTGCGTAGCCCCACAGACCTGGGGGCTGCGGGCTTTCCTGCTGCCTTTAGCCTCGACATCACCCTTTTCCACTTGGCGCCGCGCCAAGAGCAATAATGGCCATACGGCTGGAGATGGGTCCCCCGCACAAGGAGCCAGCAGGGAAAACTAAGCTTTGTTCTAAAGCTCTTAGGGAACCTCTTGCGTAGCCCCACAGACCTGGGAGCTGCGGGCCTTCCTGCTGCCTTCAGCCTCGACACCACCCTTTCCCACTTGGTGCCGCACCAGGCACAAAAATTGCTATACGTCTGGAGAATGGTCCCCCGCCCAAGGAGCCAGCAGGGAAAACTAGGCCTTGATCTAAAACTCTTTGGGAACCGCTTGCGTAGCCCCAAAGACCTGGGGGCTGCAGGTTTTTCTGCTGCCTTCAGCCCCGACACCACCCTTTCCCACTTAGAGCCGCGCCAGGCACAAAAATGGCCATACAGCTGGAGATGGTTCCCCCTCCCAAAGACCCAGCAGGCAAAAATAGGCCTTGTTCTAAAGCTCTTTGGGAACCGCTTGCGTAGCCCCACAGACCTGGGGGCTGCGGGCTTTTCTGCTGCCTTCAGCCTCAAAACCGCCCTTTCCACTTCGCGCCGCGCCAGGCACAAAAATGGCCATACGGCTGGAGATGGGTCCCCCGCCCAAAGACCCTGAATGGAAAACTATGCCTTGTTCTAAAGCTCTTTGGGAACCGCTTGCGTAGCACCCACAGACCTGGGGGCTGCAGGCTTTCCTGCTGCCTTCAACGTCAATACTACGCTTTCCCACTAGGTGTCGCTCCAGGCCCAAAAATGGCCATACGGCTGGAGATGGGTCCCCCATCCAAGGAGCCAGCAGGGAAAACTATGCCTTGTTCTAAAGCTCTTTGGGAACCGCTTGCGTAACCCCACAGACCTGGGGGCTGCGGGCTTTCCTGCTGCCTTCAGCCTTGACACCACCCTTTCCCACTTGGTACCACGCCAGGCACAAAAACAGCCATACGGCTGGAGATGGGTCCCCCGCCCAAGGAACCAGCAGGGAAAACTAGGCCTTGTTCTAAAGCTCTTTGGGAACCGCTTGCGTAGCCCCACAGACCTGCGGGCTGCGGGCTTTCCTGCTGCCTTCAGCCTCGACACCACCCTTTCCCACTTGGTGCCACGCCAGGCACAAAAACAGCCATACGGCTGGAGATGGGTCCCACGCCCAAGGGGCCAGCAGGGAAAACTATGTCTTGTTCTAAAGCTCTTCGGAATCCGCTTGCGTAGCCCCACAGACCTGGGAGCTGCGGGCTTTCCTGCTGCCTTCTGCCTCCACACCACTCTTTCCCACTTGGCGTCGCGCCAGGGACAAAAATGGCTATACGGCTGGAGATGGGTCCCCCGCCCAAGGAGCCAACAGGGAAAACTAGGCCTTGTTCTAAAGCTCTTTGGGAACCGCTTGCGTAGCCCCACAGACCTGGGGGCTGCAAGCCTTTCTGCTGCCTTCAGCCTCGAAACCACCCTTTCCCACTTGGCGCCGCGCCAGGCACAAAAATGGCCATACAGCTGGAGATGGTTCCCCCTCCCAAAGACCCAGCAGGGAAAATTATGCCTTGTTCTAAAGCTCTTTGGCAACCGCTTGCGTAGCCCCACAGACCTGGGGGCTGCGGGCTTTCCTGCTGCCTTCAGCCTCCACACCACTCTTTCCCACTTGGCGTCGCGCCAGGCACAAAAATGGCTATACGGCTGGAGATGGGTCCCCCGCCCAAGGAGCCAACAGGGAAAACTAGGCCTTGTTTTAAAGCTCTTTGGGAACCGCTTGCGTAGCCCCAAAGACCTGGAGGCTACAGGTATTTCTGCTGCCTTCAGCCTCGACACCACCCTTTCCACTTGGCGCCGCGCCAGGCACAAAAATGGCCATATGGCTGGAGATGGTTCCCCCACCCAAGGAGCCAGCAAGGAAAACTATGCCTTGTTCTAAAGCTATTTGGGAACCGCTTGCGTAGCCCCACAGACCTGGGGGCTGCGGGCTTTCCTGCTGCCTTCAGCCTCGAAACCACCCTTTCCCACTTGGTGCCAAGCCAGGCACAAAAATGGCTATACGGCTGAAGATGGGTCCCCCGCCCAAGGAGCCAGCAGGGAAAAATATGCCGTGTTCTAAAGCTATTTGGGAACCGCTTGCGTAGCCCCACAGACCTGGGGGCTGCGGGCTTTCCTGCTGCCTTCAGCCTCGACACCACCCTTTCCCACTTGGCGCCGCGCCAGGAGCAAAAATGGCCATACGGCTGGAATTGGGTCCCCCACCCAAGGAGCCAGCAGGGAAAACTAGGCCTTGTTCTAAAGCTCTTTGGGAATCACTTGCGTAGCCCCACAGACGTGGGGGCTGCGGGCTTTCCTGCTGCCTTCAGCCTTGACATGACCATTTCCCACTTGGTGCCATGCCAGGCACAAAAATGGCTATACAGCTGAAGATAGGTCCCCCGCCCAAGGAGCCAGCAGGGAAAACTAGGCCTTGTTCTAAAGCTCTTAGGGAACCGCTTGCGTAGCCCCACAGACCTGGGGGCTGCGGGCTTTCCTGCTGCCTTCAGCCTCGACACCACCCTTTCCCACTTGGTGCCACGCCAGGCACAAAAACAGCCATACGGCTGGAGATGGGTCCCCCGCCCAAAGAGCCAGCAGGGAAAACTAGGCCTTGTTCTAAAGCTCTTAGGGAACCGCTTGCGTAGCCCCACAGACCTGGGGGCTGCGGGCTTTCCTGCTGCCTTTAGCCTCGACATCACCCTTTTCCACTTGGCGCCGCGCCAAGAGCAATAATCGCCATACGGCTGGAGATGGGTCCCCCGCACAAGGAGCCAGCAGGGAAAACTAAGCTTTGTTCTAAAGCTCTTAGGGAACCTCTTGCGTAGCCCCACAGACCTGGGAGCTGCGGGCCTTCCTGCTGCCTTCAGCCTCGACACCACCCTTTCCCACTTGGTGCCGCACCAGGCACAAAAATTGCTATACGTCTGGAGAATGGTCCCCCGCCCAAGGAGCCAGCAGGGAAAACTAGGCCTTGATCTAAAACTCTTTGGGAACCGCTTGCGTAGCCCCAAAGACCTGGGGGCTGCAGGTTTTTCTGCTGCCTTCAGCCCCGACACCACCCTTTCCCACTTAGAGCCGCGCCAGGCACAAAAATGGCCATACAGCTGGAGATGGTTCCCCCTCCCAAAGACCCAGCAGGCAAAAATAGGCCTTGTTCTAAAGCTCTTAGGGAACCGCTTGCGTAGCCCCACAGACCTGGGGGCTGCGGGCTTTCCTGCTGCCTTTAGCCTCGACATCACCCTTTTCCACTTGGCGCCGCGCCAAGAGCAATAATGGCCATACGGCTGGAGATGGGTCCCCCGCACAAGGAGCCAGCAGGGAAAACTAAGCTTTGTTCTAAAGCTCTTAGGGAACCTCTTGCGTAGCCCCACAGACCTGGGAGCTGCGGGCCTTCCTGCTGCCTTCAGCCTCGACACCACCCTTTCCCACTTGGTGCCGCACCAGGCACAAAAATTGCTATACGTCTGGAGAATGGTCCCCCGCCCAAGGAGCCAGCAGGGAAAACTAGGCCTTGATCTAAAACTCTTTGGGAACCGCTTGCGTAGCCCCAAAGACCTGGGGGCTGCAGGTTTTTCTGCTGCCTTCAGCCCCGACACCACCCTTTCCCACTTAGAGCCGCGCCAGGCACAAAAATGGCCATACAGCTGGAGATGGTTCCCCCTCCCAAAGACCCAGCAGGCAAAAATAGGCCTTGTTCTAAAGCTCTTTGGGAACCGCTTGCGTAGCCCCACAGACCTGGGGGCTGCGGGCTTTTCTGCTGCCTTCAGCCTCAAAACCGCCCTTTCCACTTCGCGCCGCGCCAGGCACAAAAATGGCCATACGGCTGGAGATGGGTCCCCCGCCCAAAGACCCTGAATGGAAAACTATGCCTTGTTCTAAAGCTCTTTGGGAACCGCTTGCGTAGCACCCACAGACCTGGGGGCTGCAGGCTTTCCTGCTGCCTTCAACGTCAATACTACGCTTTCCCACTAGGTGTCGCTCCAGGCCCAAAAATGGCCATACGGCTGGAGATGGGTCCCCCATCCAAGGAGCCAGCAGGGAAAACTATGCCTTGTTCTAAAGCTCTTTGGGAACCGCTTGCGTAACCCCACAGACCTGGGGGCTGCGGGCTTTCCTGCTGCCTTCAGCCTTGACACCACCCTTTCCCACTTGGTACCACGCCAGGCACAAAAACAGCCATACGGCTGGAGATGGGTCCCCCGCCCAAGGAACCAGCAGGGAAAACTAGGCCTTGTTCTAAAGCTCTTTGGGAACCGCTTGCGTAGCCCCACAGACCTGCGGGCTGCGGGCTTTCCTGCTGCCTTCAGCCTCGACACCACCCTTTCCCACTTGGTGCCACGCCAGGCACAAAAACAGCCATACGGCTGGAGATGGGTCCCACGCCCAAGGGGCCAGCAGGGAAAACTATGTCTTGTTCTAAAGCTCTTCGGAATCCGCTTGCGTAGCCCCACAGACCTGGGAGCTGCGGGCTTTCCTGCTGCCTTCTGCCTCCACACCACTCTTTCCCACTTGGCGTCGCGCCAGGGACAAAAATGGCTATACGGCTGGAGATGGGTCCCCCGCCCAAGGAGCCAACAGGGAAAACTAGGCCTTGTTCTAAAGCTCTTTGGGAACCGCTTGCGTAGCCCCAAAGACCTGGGGTCTACAGGTATTTCTGCTGCCTTCAGCCAAGACACCACCCTTTCCACTTGGCGCCGCGCCAGGCACAAAAATGGCTATATGGCTGGAGATGGTTCCCCCACCCAAGGAGGCAGCAGGGAAAGCTATGCCTTGTTCTAAAGCTCTTTGGGAACCTCTTGCGTAACCCCACAGACCTGGGGGCTGCGGGCTTTCCTGCTGCCTTCAGCCTTGACACCACCCTTTCCCACTTGGTGCCACGCCAGGCACAAAAATGGCTATACGGCTGGAGATGGGTCCCCCGCCCAAGGGGCCAGCAGGGAAAACTATGCCTTGTTCTAAAGCTCTTTGGGAACCGCTTGCGTAGCCCCACAGACCTGGGGGCTGCGGGCTTTCCTGCTGCCTTCAGCCTCGACATCACCCTTTCCCACTTGGCGTCGCGCCAGGCACAAAAATGGCTATACGCCTGGAGATGGGTCGCCAGCACAAGGAGCCAGCAGGGAAAACTATGCCTTCTTCTAAAGCTCTTTAGGAACCGCTTGCGTAGCCCCACAGACCTGGGGGCTGCGGGCTTTCCTGCTGCCTTCAGCCTCCACACCACTCTTTCCCACTTGGCTTCGCGCCAGGCACAAAAATGGCTATACGGCTGGAGATGGGTCCCCCGCCCAAGGAGCCAACAGGGAAAACTAGGCCTTGTTTTAAAGCTCTTTGGGAACCGCTTGCGTAGCCCCAAAGACCTGGGGGCTACAGGTATTTCTGCTGCCTTCAGCCTCGACACCACCCTTTCCACTTGGCGCCGCGCCAGGCACAAAAATGGCCATATGGCTGGAGATGGTTCCCCCACCCAAGGAGCCAGCAGGGAAAACTATGCCTTGTTCTAAAGCTCTTTGGGAACCGCTTGCATAACCCCACAGACCTGGGGGCTGCGGGCTTTCCTGCTGCCTTCAGCCTCGACACCACCCTTTCCCACGTGGTGCCACGCCAGGCACAAAAACAGCCATACGGCTGGAGATGGGTCCCCCGCCCAAAGAGCCAGCAGGGAAAACTATGCCTTGTTCTAAAGCTCTTAGGGAACCGCTTGCGTAGCCCCACAGACCTGGGGGCTGCGGGCTTTCCTGCTGCCTTCAGCCTCGACACCACCCTTTCCCACTTGGTGCCAAGCCAGGCACAAAAATGGCTATACGGCTGAAGATGGGTCCCCCGCCCAAGGAGCCAGCAGGAAAAACTATGCCGTGTTCTAAAGCTCTTTGGGAACCGCTTGCGTAGCCCCACAGACCTGGGGGCTGCAGGCTTTTCTGCTGCCTTCAGCCTCCAAACCGCCCTTTCCACTTGGCGCCGCGCCAGGCACTAAAATAGCCATACAGCTGGAGATGGATCCCCCGCCCAAAGACCCTGACGGGAAAACTAGGCCTTGTTCTAAACCTCTTTGGGAACTGCTTGCGTAGCACCCACAGACCTGGGGGCTGCAGGCTTTTCTGCTGCCTTCAGCCTCAATACTACGCTTTCCCACTAGGTGTCGCTCCAGGCACAAAAATGACCATACGTCTGGAGATGGTTCCCCCACCCAAGGAGCCAGCAGGGAAAGCTATGCCTTGTTCTAAAGCTCTTTGGGAACCGCTTGCGTAGCCCCACAGACCTGGGTGCTGCGGGCTTTCCTGCTGCCTTCAGCCTTGACATGACCATTTCCCACTTGGTGCCGCGCCAGGCAAAAAAAAAAGGCTATACGGCTGAAGATAGGTCCCCCGCCCAAGGAGCCAGCAGGAAAAACTAGGCCTTGTTCTAAAGCTATTTGGGAACCGCTTGCGTAGCCCCACAGACCTGGGGGCTGCAAGCCTTTCTGCTGCCTTCAGCCTCGAAACCACCCTTTCCCACTTGGCGCCGCGCCAGGCACAAAAATGGCCATACAGCTGGAGATGGTTCCCCCTCCCAAAGACCCAGCAGGGAAAATTATGCCTTGTTCTAAAGCTCTTTGGCAACCGCTTGCGTAGCCCCACAGACCTGGGGGCTGCGGGCTTTCCTGCTGCCTTCAGCCTCCACACCACTCTTTCCCACTTGGCGTCGCGCCAGGCACAAAAATGGCTATACGGCTGGAGATGGGTCCCCCGCCCAAGGAGCCAACAGGGAAAACTAGGCCTTGTTTTAAAGCTCTTTGGGAACCGCTTGCGTAGCCCCAAAGACCTGGAGGCTACAGGTATTTCTGCTGCCTTCAGCCTCGACACCACCCTTTCCACTTGGCGCCGCGCCAGGCACAAAAATGGCCATATGGCTGGAGATGGTTCCCCCACCCAAGGAGCCAGCAAGGAAAACTATGCCTTGTTCTAAAGCTATTTGGGAACCGCTTGCGTACCCCCACAGACCTGGGGGCTGCGGGCTTTCCTGCTGCCTTCAGCCTCGAAACCACCCTTTCCCACTTGGTGCCAAGCCAGGCACAAAAATGGCTATACGGCTGAAGATGGGTCCCCCGCCCAAGGAGCCAGCAGGGAAAAATATGCCGTGTTCTAAAGCTATTTGGGAACCGCTTGCGTAGCCCCACAGACCTGGGGGCTGCGGGCTTTCCTGCTGCCTTCAGCCTCGACACCACCCTTTCCCACTTGGCGCCGCGCCAGGAGCAAAAATGGCCATACGGCTGGAATTGGGTCCCCCACCCAAGGAGCCAGCAGGGAAAACTAGGCCTTGTTCTAAAGCTCTTTGGGAATCACTTGCGTAGCCCCACAGACGTGGGGGCTGCGGGCTTTCCTGCTGCCTTCAGCCTTGACATGACCATTTCCCACTTGGTGCCATGCCAGGCACAAAAATGGCTATACAGCTGAAGATAGGTCCCCCGCCCAAGGAGCCAGCAGGGAAAACTAGGCCTTGTTCTAAAGCTCTTTGGGAACCGCTTGCATAACCCCACAGACCTGGGGGCTGCGGGCTTTCCTGCTGCCTTCAGCCTCGACACCACCCTTTCCCACTTGGTGCCACGCCAGGCACAAAAACAGCCATACGGCTGGAGATGGGTCCCCCGCCCAAAGAGCCAGCAGGGAAAACTAGGCCTTGTTCTAAAGCTCTTAGGGAACCGCTTGCGTAGCCCCACAGACCTGGGGGCTGCGGGCTTTCCTGCTGCCTTCAGCCTCGAAACCACCCTTTCCAACTTGGTGCCAAGCCAGGCACAAAAATGGCTATACGGCTGAAGATGGGTCCCCCGCCCAAGGAGCCAGCAGGGAAAACTATGCCTTGTTCTAAAGCTCTTTGGGAACCGCTTGCGTAGCCCCACAGACCTGGGGGCTGCGGGCTTTCCTACTGCCTTCAGCCTCCAAAACACCCTTTCCACTTGGCGCCGCGCCAGGCACTAAAATGGCCATACAGCTGGAGATGGATCCCCCGCCCAAAGACCCTGAAGGGAAAACTAGGCCTTGTTCTAAAGCTCTTTGGGAACCGCTTGCGTAGCCCCACAGACCTGGGGGCTGCAGGCTTTCCTGCTGCCTTCAGCCTCAATACTACGCTTTCCCACTAGGTGTCGCGCCAGGCACAAAAATGGCCATATGGCTGGAGATGGGTCGCCAGCACAAGGAGCCAGCAGGGAAAACTATGCCTTCTTCTAAAGCTCTTTGGGAACCGCTTGCGTAGCCCCACAGACCTGGGGGCTACAGGTATTTCTGCTGCCTTCAGCCTCGACACCACCCTTTCCACTTGGCGCCGCGCCAGGCACAAAAATGGCCATATGGCTGGAGATGGTTCCCCCACCCAAGGAGCCAGCAGGGAAAACTATGCCTTGTTCTAAAGCTATTTGGGAACCGCTTGCGTAGCCCCACAGACCTGGGGGCTGCGGGCTTTCCTGCTGCCTTCAGCCTCGAAACCACCCTTTCCCACTTGGTGCCAAGCCAGGCACAAAAATGGCTATACGGCTGAAGATGGGTCCCCCGCCCAAGGAGCCAGCAGGGAAAACTATGCCGTGTTCTAAAGCTCTTTGGGAACCGCTTGCGTAGCCCCAAAGACCTGGGGGCTGCGGGCTTTCCTGCTGCCTTCAGCCTCGACACCACCCTTTCCCACTTGGCGCCGCACCAGGAGCAAAAATGGCCATACGGCTGGAGATGGGTCCCCCACCCAAGGAGCCAGCAGGGCAAACTAGGCCTTGTTCTAAAGCTCTTTGGGAATCACTTGCGTAGCCCCACAGACCTGGGGGCTGCGGGCTTTCCTGCTGCCTTCTGCCTTGACATGACCATTTCCCACTTGGTGCCGCGCCAGGCACAAAAATGGCTATACGGCTGAAGATAGGTCCCCCGCCCAAGGAGCCAGCAGGAAAAACTAGGCCTTCTTCTAAAGCTATTTGGGAACCGCTTGCGTAGGCCCACAGACCTGGGGGCTGCGGGCCTTTCTGCTGCCTTCATCCTCGAAACCACCCTTTCCCACTTGGCGCCGCGCCAGGCACAAAAATGGCCATACAGCTGGAGATGGTTCCCCCTCCCAAAGACCCAGTAGGCAAAAATAGGCCTTGTTCTAAAGCTCTTTGGGAACCGCTTGCGTAGCCCCACAGACCTGGGGGCTGCGGGCTTTCCTGCTGCCTTCAGCCTCGACACCACCCTTTCCCACTTGGTGCCACGCCAGGCACAAAAACAGCCATACGGCTGGAGATGGGTCCCCAGCCCAAAGACCCAGCAGGGAAAACTATGCCTTGTTCTAAAGCTCTTTGGGAACCGCTTGCGTAGCCCCACAGACCTGGGGGCTGCGGGCTTTCCTGCTGCCTTCAGCCTCGAAACCACCCTTTCCCACTTGGCGTCGCGCCAGGCACAAAAATGACTATACGACTGGAGATGGGTCTCCCGCCCAAGGAGCCAGCAGGGAAAACTAGGCCTTGTTCTAAAGCTCTTTGGGAACCGCTTGCGTAGCCCCACAGACCTGGGGGCTGCAGGCTTTCCTGCTGCCTTCAGCCTCAATACTACGCTTTCCCACTAGGTGTCGCTCCAGGCACAAAAACAGCCTTACGGCTGGAGATGGGTCCCCCACCCAAGGAGCCAACAGTGAAAACTATGCCTTGTACTAAAGCTCTTTGGGAATCACTTGCGTAGCCCCACAGACCTGGGGGCTGCGGGCTTTCCTGCTGCCTTCAGCCTTAACATGACCGTTTCCCAATTGGTGCCGCGCCAGGCACAAAAATGGCTATACGGCTGAAGATAGGTCCCCCGCCCAAGGAGCCAGCAGGAAAAACTAGGCCTTGTTCTAAAGCTCTTTGGGAACCGCTTGCGTAGCCCCACAGACCTGGGGGCTGCGGGCTTTCCTGCTGCCTTCAGCCTCAACATCACCCTTTCCCACTTGGCGCCGCGCCAGGCACAAAAATGGCTATACGGCTGGAGAAGGGTCCCCCGCCCAAGGAGCCAGCAGGGAAAACTAGGCCTTGTTCTAAAGCTCTTAGGGAACCTCTTGCGTAGCCCCACAGACCTGGGGGCTGCGGGCTTTCCTGCTGCCTTCAGACTCGACACCACCCTTTCCCACTTGGCGCCGCACCAGGCACAAAAATGGCCATACGGCTGGAGATGGGTCCCCCGCCGAAAAACCCAGAAGGGAAAACTATGCCTTATTCTAAAGCTCTTAGGGAACCGCTTGCGTAGCCCCACAGACCTGGGGGCTGCAGGCTTTCCTGCTGCCTTCAGCCTCAATACTACGCTTTCCCACTAGGTGTCGCTCCAGGCCCAAAAATGGCCATACGGCTGGAGATGGGTCCCCCGCCCAAGGAGCCAGCAGGGAAAACTATTCCTTATTCTAAAGCTCTTAGGGAACCGCTTGCGTAGCCCCACAGACCTGGGGCTGCGAGCTTTCCTGCTGCCTTCAGCCTCGACACCACCCTTTCCCACTTGGCGCCGCGCCAGGAGCAATAATGGCCATACGGCTGGAGATGGGTCCCTCGCACAAGGAGCCAGCAGGGAAAACTAAGCCTTGTTCTAAAGCTCTTTGGGAACCGCTTGCGTAGCCCCACAGACCTGGGGGCTGCAGGCTTTTCTGCTGCCTTCAGCCTCCAAACCGCCCTTTCCACTTGGCGCCGCGCCAGGCACTAAAATAGCCATACAGCTGGAGATGGATCCCCCGCCCAAAGACCCTGACGGGAAAACTAGGCCTTGTTCTAAACCTCTTTGGGAACTGCTTGCGTAGCACCCACAGACCTGGGGGCTGCAGGCTTTTCTGCTGCCTTCAGCCTCAATACTACGCTTTCCCACTAGGTGTCGCTCCAGGCACAAAAATGACCATACGTCTGGAGATGGTTCCCCCACCCAAGGAGCCAGCAGGGAAAGCTATGCCTTGTTCTAAAGCTCTTTGGGAACCGCTTGCGTAGCCCCACAGACCTGGGTGCTGCGGGCTTTCCTGCTGCCTTCAGCCTTGACATGACCATTTCCCACTTGGTGCCGCGCCAGGCAAAAAAAAAAGGCTATACGGCTGAAGATAGGTCCCCCGCCCAAGGAGCCAGCAGGAAAAACTAGGCCTTGTTCTAAAGCTATTTGGGAACCGCTTGCGTAGCCCCACAGACCTGGGGGCTGCAAGCCTTTCTGCTGCCTTCAGCCTCGAAACCACCCTTTCCCACTTGGCGCCGCGCCAGGCACAAAAATGGCCATACAGCTGGAGATGGTTCCCCCTCCCAAAGACCCAGCAGGGAAAATTATGCCTTGTTCTAAAGCTCTTTGGCAACCGCTTGCGTAGCCCCACAGACCTGGGGGCTGCGGGCTTTCCTGCTGCCTTCAGCCTCCACACCACTCTTTCCCACTTGGCGTCGCGCCAGGCACAAAAATGGCTATACGGCTGGAGATGGGTCCCCCGCCCAAGGAGCCAACAGGGAAAACTAGGCCTTGTTTTAAAGCTCTTTGGGAACCGCTTGCGTAGCCCCAAAGACCTGGAGGCTACAGGTATTTCTGCTGCCTTCAGCCTCGACACCACCCTTTCCACTTGGCGCCGCGCCAGGCACAAAAATGGCCATATGGCTGGAGATGGTTCCCCCACCCAAGGAGCCAGCAAGGAAAACTATGCCTTGTTCTAAAGCTATTTGGGAACCGCTTGCGTACCCCCACAGACCTGGGGGCTGCGGGCTTTCCTGCTGCCTTCAGCCTCGAAACCACCCTTTCCCACTTGGTGCCAAGCCAGGCACAAAAATGGCTATACGGCTGAAGATGGGTCCCCCGCCCAAGGAGCCAGCAGGGAAAAATATGCCGTGTTCTAAAGCTATTTGGGAACCGCTTGCGTAGCCCCACAGACCTGGGGGCTGCGGGCTTTCCTGCTGCCTTCAGCCTCGACACCACCCTTTCCCACTTGGCGCCGCGCCAGGAGCAAAAATGGCCATACGGCTGGAATTGGGTCCCCCACCCAAGGAGCCAGCAGGGAAAACTAGGCCTTGTTCTAAAGCTCTTTGGGAATCACTTGCGTAGCCCCACAGACGTGGGGGCTGCGGGCTTTCCTGCTTCCTTCAGCCTTGACATGACCATTTCCCACTTGGTGCCATGCCAGGCACAAAAATGGCTATACAGCTGAAGATAGGTCCCCCGCCCAAGGAGCCAGCAGGGAAAACTAGGCCTTGTTCTAAAGCTCTTTGGGAACCGCTTGCATAACCCCACAGACCTGGGGGCTGCGGGCTTTCCTGCTGCCTTCAGCCTCGACACCACCCTTTCCCACTTGGTGCCACGCCAGGCACAAAAACAGCCATACGGCTGGAGATGGGTCCCCCGCCCAAAGAGCCAGCAGGGAAAACTATGCCTTGTTCTAAAGCTCTTTGGGAACCGCTTGCGTAGCCCCACAGACCTGGGGGCTGCGGGCTTTCCTACTGCCTTCAGCCTCCAAAACGCCCTTTCCACTTGGCGCCGCGCCAGGCACTAAAATGGCCATACAGCTGGAGATGGATCCCCCGCCCAAAGACCCTGAAGGGAAAACTAGGCCTTGTTCTAAAGCTCTTTGGGAACCGCTTGCGTAGCACCCACAGACCTGGGGGCTGCAGGCTTTCCTGCTGCCTTCAGCCTCAATACTACGCTTTCCCACTAGGTGTCGCGCCAGGCACAAAAATGGCCATATGGCTGGAGATGGGTCGCCAGCACAAGGAGCCAGCAGGGAAAACTATGCCTTCTTCTAAAGCTCTTTGGGAACCGCTTGCGTAGCCCCACAGACCTGGGGGCTACAGGTATTTCTGCTGCCTTCAGCCTCGACACCACCCTTTCCACTTGGCGCCGCGCCAGGCACAAAAATGGCCATATGGCTGGAGATGGTTCCCCCACCCAAGGAGCCAGCAGGGAAAACTATGCCTTGTTCTAAAGCTATTTGGGAACCGCTTGCGTAGCCCCACAGACCTGGGGGCTGCGGGCTTTCCTGCTGCCTTCAGCCTCGAAACCACCCTTTCCCACTTGGTGCCAAGCCAGGCACAAAAATGGCTATACGGCTGAAGATGGGTCCCCCGCCCAAGGAGCCAGCAGGGAAAACTATGCCGTGTTCTAAAGCTCTTTGGGAACCGCTTGCGTAGCCCCAAAGACCTGGGGGCTGCGGGCTTTCCTGCTGCCTTCATCCTCGACACCACCCTTTCCCACTTGGCGCCGCGCCAGGAGCAAAAATGGCCATACGGCTGGAGATGGGTCCCCCACCCAAGGAGCCAGCAGGGCAAACTAGGCCTTGTTCTAAAGCTCTTTGGGAATCACTTGCGTAGCCCCACAGACCTGGGGGCTGCGGGCTTTCCTGCTGCCTTCTGCCTTGACATGACCATTTCCCACTTGGTGCCGCGCCAGGCACAAAAATGGCTATACGGCTGAAGATAGGTCCCCCGCCCAAGGAGCCAGCAGGAAAAACTAGGCCTTCTTCTAAAGCTATTTGGGAACCGCTTGCGTAGCCCCACAGACCTGGGGGCTGCGGGCCTTTCTGCTGCCTTCATCCTCGAAACCACCCTTTCCCACTTGGCGCCGCGCCAGGCACAAAAATGGCCATACAGCTGGAGATGGTTCCCCCTCCCAAAGACCCAGTAGGCAAAAATAGGCCTTGTTCTAAAGCTCTTTGGGAACCGCTTGCGTAGCCCCACAGACCTGGGGGCTGCGGGCTTTCCTGCTGCCTTCAGCCTCGACACCACCCTTTCCCACTTGGTGCCACGCCAGGCACAAAAACAGCCATACGGCTGGAGATGGGTCCCCAGCCCAAAGACCCAGCAGGGAAAACTATGCCTTGTTCTAAAGCTCTTTGGGAACCGCTTGCGTAGCCCCACAGACCTGGGGGCTGCGGGCTTTCCTGCTGCCTTCAGCCTCGAAACCACCCTTTCCCACTTGGCGTCGCGCCAGGCACAAAAATGACTATACGACTGGAGATGGGTCTCCCGCCCAAGGAGCCAGCAGGGAAAACTAGGCCTTGTTCTAAAGCTCTTTGGGAACCGCTTGCGTAGCCCCACAGACCTGGTGGCTGCAGGCTTTCCTGCTGCCTTCAGCCTCAATACTACGCTTTCCCACTAGGTGTCGCTCCAGGCACAAAAACAGCCTTACGGCTGGAGATGGGTCCCCCACCCAAGGAGCCAACAGTGAAAACTATGCCTTGTACTAAAGCTCTTTGGGAATCACTTGCGTAGCCCCACAGACCTGGGGGCTGCGGGCTTTCCTGCTGCCTTCAGCCTTAACATGACCATTTCCCAATTGGTGCCGCGCCAGGCACAAAAATGGCTATACGGCTGAAGATAGGTCCCCCGCCCAAGGAGCCAGCAGGAAAAACTAGGCCTTGTTCTAAAGCTCTTTGGGAACCGCTTGCGTAGCCCCACAGACCTGGGGGCTGCGGGCTTTCCTGCTGCCTTCAGCCTCGACATCACCCTTTCCCACTTGCCGAGGCGCCAGGGGCAAAAATGGCTATACGGCTGGAGATGGGTCCCCCGCCCAAGGAGCCAGCAGGGAAAACTAGGCCTTGTTCTAAAGCTCTTAGGGAACCTCTTGCGTAGCCCCACAGACCTGGGGGCTGCGGGCTTTCCTGCTGCCTTCAGACTCGACACCACCCTTTCCCACTTGGCGCCGCACCAGGCACAAAAATGGCCATACGGCTGGAGATGGGTCCCCCGCCGAAAAACCCAGAAGGGAAAACTATGCCTTATTCTAAAGCTCTTAGGGAACCGCTTGCGTAGCCCCACAGACCTGGGGGCTGCAGGCTTTCCTGCTGCCTTCAGCCTCAATACTACGCTTTCCCACTAGGTGTCGCTCCAGGCCCAAAAATGGCCATACGGCTGGAGATGGGTCCCCCGCCCAAGGAGCCAGCAGGGAAAACTATTCCTTATTCTAAAGCTCTTAGGGAACCGCTTGCGTAGCCCCACAGACCTGGGGCTGCGAGCTTTCCTGCTGCCTTCAGCCTCGACACCACCCTTTCCCACTTGGCGCCGCGCCAGGAGCAATAATGGCCATACGGCTGGAGATGGGTCCCTCGCACAAGGAGCCAGCAGGGAAAACTAAGCCTTGATCTAAAGCTCTTACGGAACCTCTTGCGTAGCCCCACAGACCTGGGGGCTCCGGGCTTTCCTGCTGCCTTCTGCCTTGACATGACCCTTTGCCACTTGGCGCAGCGCTAGCTACAAAAATGGCCATACGGCTGGAGATGGGTCCCACGCCCAAAGAGCCAGCAGGGAAAACTATGCCTTGTTCTAAAGCTCTTTGGGAACCGCTTGTGTAGCCCCACAGACCTGGGGTCTGCGGGCTTTCCTGCTCCCTTCAGTCTCGACATAACCGTTTCCCACTTGGTGCCACGCCAGGCACAAAAACAGCCATACGGCTGGAGATGGGTCCCCCGCCCAAGGGGCCAGCAGGGAAAACTGTGTCTTGTTCTAAAGCTCTTTGGGAACCGCTTGCGTAGCCCCACAGACCTTGGGGCTGCGGGCTTTCCTGCTGCCTTCAGCCTCCACACCACTCTTTCCCACTTGGCGTCGCGCCAGGCACAAAAATGGCTATACGGCTTTAGATGGGTCCCCCGCCCAAAGACCCTGAAGGGAAAACTATGCCTTGTTCTAAAGCTCTTTGGGAACCGCTTGCGTAGCCCTAAAGACCTGGGGGCTGCGGGCTTTCCTGCTGCCTTCAGCCTCCACACCACCCTTTCCCACTTGGCGTAGCGCCAGGCACAAAAATGGCTATACGGCTGGAGATGGGTCTCCCGCCCAAGGAGCCAGCAGGGAAAACTAGGCCTTGTTCTAAAGCTCTTTGGGAACCACTTGCGTAGCCCCAAAGACCTGGGGGCTGCAGGCTTTTCTGCTGCCTTCAGCCTCCACACCACCCTTTCCCACTTGGTGCCACGCCAGGCACAAAAATGGCCATACGGCTAGAGATGGGTCCCCCGCCCAAAGAGCCAGCAGGGAAAACTAGGCCTTGTTCTAAAGCTCTTTGGGAACCGCTTGCGTAGCCCCACAGACCTGGGGGCTGCGGGCTTTCCTGCTGCCTTCAGCCTCCACACAACTCTTTCCCACTTGGCGTCGCGCCAGGCACAAAAATGGCTCTACGGCTTGAGATGGGTCCCCCGCCCAAAGACCCTGAAGGGAAAACTATGCCTTGTTCTAAAGCTCTTTGGGAACCACTTGCGTAGCCCCAAAGACCTGGGGGCTGCAGGCTTTTCTGCTGCCTTCAGCCTCCACACCACCCTTTCCCACTTGGTGCCACGCCAGGCACAAAAAGGGCCATACGGCTAGAGATGGGTCCCCCGCCCAAAGAGCCAGCAGGGAAAACTATGTCTTGTTCTAAAGCTCTTTGGGAACCGCTTGCGTAGCCCCACAGACCTGGGGGCTGCGGGATTTCCTGCTGCCTTCAGCCTCCACACCACTCTTTCCCACTTGGCGTCGCGCCAGGCACAAAAATGGCTATACAGCTTGAGATGGGTCCCCCGCCCAAAGACCCTGAAGGGAAAACTAGGCCTTGTTCTAAAGCTCTTTGGGAACCGCTTGCGTAGCCCCAAAGACATGGGGGCTACAGGTATTTCTGCTGCCTTCAGCCACGACACCACCCTTTCCACTTGGCGGCGCACCAGGCACAAAAATGGCCATATGGCTGGAGATGGGTCCCCCGCCCAAAGAGGCACCAGGGAAAACTAGGCCTTCTTCTAAAGCTCTTTGGGAACCGCTTGCGTAGACCCACAGACCTGGGGGCTGCAGGCTTTTCTGCTGCCTTCAGCCTCCACACCACCCTTTCCCACTTGGTGCCACGCCAGGCACAAAAATGGCCATACGGCTAGAGATGGGTCCCCCGCCCAAAGAGCCAGCAGGGAAAACTAGGCCTTGTTCTAAAGCTCTTTGGGAACCGCTTGCGTAGCCCCACAGACCTGGGGGCTGCGGGCTTTCCTGCTCCCTTCTGCCTTGACATGACCCTTTGCCACTTGGCGCCGCGCTAGCTACAAAAATGGCCATACGGCTGGACATGGGTCCCACGCCCAAAGATCCAGCAGGGAAAACTATGCCTTGTTCTAAAGCTCTTTGGGAACCGCTTGCGTAGCCCCACAGTCCTGGGGCCTGCGGGCTTTCCTGCTCCCTTCAGCCTCGACATAACCGTTTCCCACTTGGTGCCGCGCCAGGCACAAAAATGGCCATATGGCTGGAAATGGGTCACCCGCCCAAGGAGCCAGCAGGGAAAACTAGGCCTTGTTCTAAAGCTATTTGGGAATCGCTTGCGTAGCACCAAAGACCTGGGGGCTGCAGGCTTTTCTGCTGCCTTCAGCCTCAAAACCGCCCTTTCCACTTGGCGCCGCGCCAGGCACAAAAATGGCCATACGGCTGGAGATGGGTCCGCCGCCCAAAGACCCTGAATGGAAAACTATGCCTTGTTCTAAAGCTCTTAGGGAACCGCTTGCGTAGCACCCACAGACCTGGGGGCTGCAGGCTTTCCTGCTGCCTTCAACGTCAATACTACGCTTTCCCACTAGGTGTTGCTCCAAGCCCAAAAATGGCCATACAGCTGGAGAAGGGTCACCCGCCCAAGGAACCAGCTGGGAAAACTATGCCTTGTTCTAAAGCTCTTTGGGAACCTCTTGCGTAGCCCCACAGACCTGGGGCTGCGAGCTTTCCTGCTGCCTTCAGCCTCGACACCACCCTTTCCCACTTGGCGCCGCGCCAGGCCCAAAAATGGCCATACGGCTGGAGATGGGTCCCCCGCCCAAGGGGCCAGCAGGGAAAACTATGTCTTGTTCTAAAGCTCTTTGAGAACCGCTTGCGTAGCCCCACACACCTGGGGGCTGCAGGCTTTTCTGCTGCCTTCAGCCCCAAAACCGCCCTTTCCACTTGGCGCCGCGCCAGGCACTAAAATGGCCATACAGCTGGAGATGGGTACCCCGCCGAAAGACCCTGAAGGGAAAACTAGGCCTTGTTCTAAAGCTCTTTGGGAACCGCTTGCGTAGCACTCACAGACCTGGGGGCTGCAGGCTTTCCTGCTGCCTTCAGCCTCAATACTACGCTTTCCCACTAGGTGTCGCTCCAGGCCGAAAAATGGCCATACGGCTGGAGATGGTTCCCCCGCCCAAGGAACCAGAAGGGAAAACTATGCCTTGTTCTAAAGCTCTTAGGGAACCGCTTGCGTAGCCCCACAGACCTGGGGGCTGCGGGCTTTCCTGCTGCCTTCAGCCTCGACACAACCCTTTCCCACTTGGCGCCGCGCCAGGCACAAAAATGGCCATACGGCTGGAGATGGTTCCCCCACCCATGGAGCCAGCAGGGAAAGCTATGCCTTGTTCTAAAGCTCTTTGGGAACCGCTTGCGTAGCCCCACAGACCTGGGGGCTGCGGGCTTTCCTGCTGCCTTCAGTCTCGACACCACCCTTTCCCATTTGGTGCCATGCCAGGCACAAAAATAGCCATACGGCTGGAGATGGGTCCCCCGCCCAAAGAGCCAGCAGGGAAAACTATGTCTTGTTCTAAAGCTCTTTGGGAACCGCTTGCGTAGCCCCACAGACCTGGGGGCTGCGGGCTATCCTGCTGCCTTCAGCATCCACACCACTCTTTCCCACTTGGCGTCGCGCCAGGCACAAAAATGGCTATACGGCTGGAGATGGGTCCCCCGCCCAAAGACCCTGAAGGGAAAACTACGCTTTGTTCTAAAGCTCTTTGGGATCCGCTTGCGTAGCCCCAAAGACCTGGGGGCTACAGGTATTTCTGCTGCCTTCAGCCTCGACACCACCCTTTCCACTTGGCGCCACGCCAGGCACAAAAATGGCCATATGGCTGGAGATGGGTCCCCCGCCCAAAGAGCCAGCAGGGAAAACTATGCCTTCTTCTAAAGCTCTTTGGGAACCGCTTGCGTAGACCCACAGACCTGGGGGCTGCGGGCTTTCCTGCTGCCTTCAGCCTCGAAACCACCCTTTCCCACTTGGTGCCACGCCAGGCACAAAAATGGCTATACGGCTGAAGATGGGTCCCCCACCCAAGGAGCCAGCAGGGAAAAATATGCCTTGTTCTAAAGCTCTTTGGGAACCCCTTGCGTAGCCCCACAGACCTGGGGGCTGCGGGCTTTCCTGCTGCCTTCAGCCTCGACACCACCCTTTCCCACTTGGCGCCGCGCCAGGAGCAAAAATGGCCATACGGCTGGAATGGGTCCCCCACCCAAGGAGCCAGCAGGGAAAACTATGCCTTGTTCTAAAGCTCTTTGGGAATCACTTGTGTAGCCCCACAGACCTGGGGGCTGCGGGCTTTCCTGCTGCCTTCAGCCTTGACATGACCGTTTCCCACTTTGTGCCGCGCCAGGCACAAAAATGGCTATACGGCTGAAGATAGGGCCCCCGCCCAAGGAGCCAGCAGGAAAAACCAGGCCTTGTTCTAAAGCTATTTGGGAACCTCTTGCGTAGCCCCACAGACCTGGGGGCTGCGGGCCTTTCTGCTGCCTTCAGCCTCGAAACCACCCTTTCCCACTTGGCGCCGCGCCAGGCACAAAAATGGCCATACAGCTGGAGATGGTTTCCCCTCCCAAAGACCCAGTAGGCAAAAATAGGCCTTATTCTAAAGCTCTTTGGGAACCTCTTGCGTAGCCCCACAGACCTGGGGGCTGCGGGCTTTCCTGCTGCCTTCAGCCTCGACAACACCCTTTCCCACTTGGTGCCACGCCAGGCACAAAAATGGCTATACGGCTGGAGATGGGTCTCGCGCCCAAGGAGCCAGCAGGGAAAACTAGGCCTTGTTCTATAGCTCTTTGGGAACCGCTTGCATAGCCCCACAGACCTGGGGGCTGCGGGCTTTCCTGCTGCCTTCAGCCTCCACACCACCCTTTCCCACTTGGTGCCACGCCAGGCACAAAAACAGCCATACGGCTGGAGATGGGTCCCCCGCCCAAGGGGCCAGCAGGGAAAACTATGTCTTGTTCTAAAGCTCTTTGAGAACCGCTTGCGTAGCCCCACAGACCTGGGGGCTGCGGGCTTTCCTGCTGCCTTCAGCCTTGACATGACCATTTCCCACTTGGTGGAGCGCCAGGCACAGAAATGGCTATACGGCTGAAGATAGGTGCCCCGCCCAAGGAGCCAGCAGGAAAAACTAGGCCTTGTTCTAAAGCTCTTTGGGAACCGCTTGCGTAGCCCCACAGACCTGGGGGCTGTGGGCTTTCCTGCTGCCTTCAGCCTGGACAGCACCCTTTCCCACTAGGTGTCGCTCCAGGCCCAAAAATGGCCATACAGCTGGAGAAGGGTCCCCCGCCCAAGGAACCAGCAGGGAAAACTATGCCTTGTTCTAAAGCTGTTTGGGAAACGCTTGCGTAACCCCACAGACCTGGGGCTGCGAGCTTTCCTGCTGCCTTCAGCCTCGACACCACCCTTTCCCACTTGGCGCCGCGCCAGGCCCAAAAATGGCCATACGGCTGGAGATGGGTCCCCCGCCCAAGGAACCAGCAGGGAAAACTATGCCTTGTTCTAAAGCTCTTTGGGAACCGCTTGCGTAGCCCCACAGACCTGGGGGCTGCGGGCTTTCCTGCTGCCTTCAGCCTAAAAAACACCCTTTCCCACTTGGCGCCGCACCAAGCACAAAAATCGCCATACGGCTGGAGATGGGTCCCCCACCCAAGGAGCCAGCAGGGAAAAATATGCCTTGTTCTAAAGCTCTTTGGGAACCGCTTTCGTAGCCCCACAGACCTGGGGGCTGCGGGCTTTCCAGCTGCCTTCAGCCTCGACACCACCCTTTCCCACTTCGTACCACGCCAGGCACAAAAACAGCCATACGGCTGGAGTTGGGTCCCCCGCAAAAGGAGCCAGCAGAAAAAACTAGCACTTCTTCTAAAGCTCTTTGAGAACCTCTTGCGTAGCCCCACAGACCTGGGGGCTGCAGGTTTTTCTGCTGCCTTCAGCCTCGACACCACCCTTTCCCACTTGGCGCCGCGCCAGGTACAAAAATGGCCATACAGCTGGAGATGGTTCCCCCGCCCAAAGAGCCAGCAGGGAAAACTATGCCTTGTTCTAAAGCTCTTTGGGAACCGCTTGCGTAGCCCCACAGACCTGGGGGCTGCAGGCTTTCCTGCTGCCTTCAGTCTCCACACCACCCTTTCCCACTTGGTGCCACGCCAGGCACAAAAACAGCCATACGGCTGGAGATGGGTCCCCCGCCCAAGGAGCCAGCAGGGAAAGCTCTGCCTTGTTCTAAAGCTCTTTGGGAACCGCTTGCGTAGCCCCACAGACCTGGGGGCTGCGGGATTTCCTGCTGCCTTCAGCCTCCACACCACCCTTTCCCACTTGGTGCCACGCCAGGCACAAAATCAGCCATACGGCTGGACATGGGTCCCCCGCCCAAGGAGCCAGCAGGGAAAAATATGCCTTGTTCTAAAGATCTTTGGGAACCGCTGCGTAGCCCTACAGACCTGGGGGCTGCGGGCTTTCCTGCTGCCTTCAGCCTCGACACCACCCTTTCCCACTTGGCGCCGCGCCAGGAGCAAAAATGGCCATACGGCTGGAGATGGGTTTGGGTTTGGGTTCGGGTTCGGGTTCGGGTTAGGGTTTAGGGTTCGGGTTAGGGTTAGGGTTAGGGTTAGGGTTCGGGTTAGGGTTCGGGGTCGGGTTCGGGTTCGGGTTAGGGTTCGGGTTCGGGTTCGGGTTCGGTTTCGAGTTCGGGTTCGGGTTAGGGTTCGGGTTCGGGTTCGGGTTCGGGTTCGGGTTCGGGTTAGGGTTAGGGTTAGGGTTCGGGTTCTTGTTCGGGTTCGGGTTAGGGTTCGGGTTAGGGTTAGGGTTAGGGTTAGGGTTAGGGTTCGGGTTAGGGTTAGGGTTAGGGTTAGGGTTAGGGTTAGGGTTCGGGTTCGGGTTAGGGTTAGGGTTCGGGTTCGGGTTAGGGTTCGGGTTCGGGTTAGGGTTCGGGTTCGGGTTCGGGTTCGAGTTAGGGTTAGGGTTAGGGTTAGGGTTAGAGTTAGTGTTAGGGTTAGGGTTCGGGTTCGGGTTCGGGTTCGGGTTCGGGTTCGGGTTAGGGTTAGGGTTAGGGTTCGGGTTAGGGTTAGGGTTAGGGTTCGGGTTCGGGTTCGGGTTCGGGTTCGGGTTCAGGTTCGGGTTAGGGTTAGGGTTAGGGTTAGGGTTAGGGTTAGAGTTAGGGTTAGGGTTAGGGTTAGGGTTAGGGTTAGGGTTAGGGTTAGGGGTTAGGGTTAGGGTTAGGGTTAGGGTTAGGGTTAGGGGTTAGGGTTAGGGTTAGGGTTAGGGTTAGGGTTAGGGTTTAAGGTTAGGTTAGGGTTAGGGTTAGGGTTAGGGTTAGGGTTAGGGTTAGGGTTAGGGTTAGGGTTAGGGTTAGGGTTAGGGTTAGGGTTAGGGTTAGGGTTAGGGTTAGGGTTTAAGGTTAGGTTAGGGTTAGGGTTAGGGTTAGGGTTAGGGTTAGGGTTAGGGTTAAGGTTAGGGTTAGGGTTAGGGTTAGGGTTAGGGTTAGGGTTAGGGTTAGGGTTAGGGTTAGGGTTAGGGTTAGGGTTAGGGTTAGGGTTAGGGTTAGGGTTAGGGTTAGGGTTAGGGGTTAGGGTTAGGGTTAGGGTTAGGGTTAGGGTTAGGGTTAGGGTTAGGGTTAGGGTTAGGGTTAGGGTTAGGGTTAGGGTTAGGGTTAGGGTTAGGGTTAGGGTTAGGGTTAGGGTTAGGGTTAGGGTTAGGGTTAGGGTTAGGGTTAGGG